>NW_016107965.1:224300-242505 GCF_001604975.1 Cebus imitator | reverse complement strand
GGTTTCACCATGTTGACCAGGATGGTCTCGATCTCTTGACCTCGTGATCCACCCGCCTCGGCCTCCCAAAGTGCTGGGATTACAGGCTTGAGCTACCGTGCCCGGCCTCTAGGCCCTTTCAATGAAGAAAGTTAGGAAATACATATTTTTAAAAACATGAGGCTGGGCACTGTGGCTCACACCTGTAATCTCAGCGCTTTGGGAGGCCAAGACGGGTGGATTGCTTGAGCCCAGGAGTTCAAGACCAGCCTGAACAACATGGCAAAACCTCATCTCTACAAAACATACAAAAATTACCCGGGCGTGGTGGCATGCGCCTGTAGTGCCAGCTACCTGGGAGGCTAAGGTGGGAGGTTCACTTGAGCCCGGGGGGTAGAGGCTGCAGTAAGCCATGATAACACCACTGCACTCAAGTCTGGGTGACAGTGAGACCCTGTCTCAAAAACAAAAACACGAGTTTATACCGATATTCAATTTTAACTTACCAATTCATATTTAACGTTAGTTTACACATACCTTCTTTTATATTTATTACCTCTTCTTTTACAATGAAAATCTTGGTTCCTAATAACACTAACCCCATTTTCTTTCTTTCTTTTTTTTTTTTCTGAGACGGAGTTTTGCTCTTGTCGCCCAGGCTGGAGTTTAGTGGCGGGATCTCACCTCACTGCAACGTCCCCCTGTCGGGTTCAAGTGAATCTCCTGCCTCAGCCTACCAAGTAGCTGAGGATTACAGGCGCTCACCATCACACCCGGCTAATTTCTGTATTTTTAGTAGAGACGGGGTTTCACCATGTGGGCCAAGACTGGTCTCTAACTCCTGATCTCAGGTGATCTGTCCGCCTAAGCTTCCCAAACTGCTGGGAATACAGGCGTGAGCCACCGCGCCCGGCCTTGATTTATTCTATAACATACATTAAATAGTTTCAGAATTATAACTCCAACATTTCTACTTAGAATAAATCTAAGAAAAGTTCAAAATGTCTTTGTAGTTCCTTATGCACTCATACTACATGGCAGTAAATGACAGCACTGTGTTCAAAAGTTGCCCCGTGAAATTGAGACTTCCCAGATCCTTCGGACAGATTCTCTGAGGACCAGTTTTCTCCAAGGGAGAGCACTGTTAATCTACTCGACTACTAGTTAGGAGAACTAGCTAACTTCCTTTGCATGGGAATAAAGGACCAGCTGCAATCCCCAAGACCCAGCAAGAATGCCTCGCTTTTCCACCCGACACTTGTTTTGAATGAAATCGTGAAGCATACCGTGAAGAAGGTTCTGCCGTAGTTTCCCAGAAGTTTTTAATACGTTCTCAAGAAATGCTACTAGCTGTTCCTTACTCAGCTCTTTGTCTTGCAAGATTTCGCGTAGAGTTTCTGCAGACACTAACCTGAAGCCACTGTCCCCGGGCAGCGAAGGGCCTGGTTCGTGGTGGAGGGCGTCCACCGGGAAGACCTGCTCCCTGAACACCACCACCGAGGTCCACCATTCTGCGGCCAGGTTCTTCCGCAACTCTACGCCCAAGGGTCCAAAGCCGGGGTGGCACCCGCTCAGAAGAGAATCCCGGCTATGCTGCTGCCTGCTTCCACTTAGGAAATGCCTTCTCTGACAGATCTCTAACAGTGCCTCGCCTCCCTCTCCAGATTCGGGGGCTTCTGGGTGCTCGCCGTTCCCCTGGAGTTCCGCGTGCGACCTCGGGTGCCCTCCGTGGGGGCTACTCCTTTCCGTCAACAGCTCCGGCTGCCCAGCATCTACTCGACCCCCAAACCCAGACAACAGGCACCTGCAGACCTTATGACAGGCCCTGACAGATACAAGAGAGCGCATCTCCCTTAGAAGTTAAAGAGCACTCTCTCCCATCAGCCAGCGGCTCCCAATAAGCCGCCACCACCGTTAACAGAACCCAGGGAGGTCAGAGCGCAGGCGCGACGACGAAGAGCGTGCTTGCGGGCAGCAGGCCCCACCCCGGAAGCGCATCACTACGTTCCGGCCGCGGCCATCCCCCGCCCACCATGGCGGACGCCGGTCCGGATGGTTCTTTAATTTGCCGTTCTCCTCCTCGAGCCTCTCTCCTCATACTCCCAATTGCTAGTATTTCTGTCCTCGTAAGCACCAATAATGGTTATCCCCACCTATTTATAACTGCCATAGCCACTTAGGTCAGCTTCACCTTCCTTCCCCAGTTTGGCAATCCAGAAAATTAAAATATTTCCGTGTTATCCAGACCATCTATACATACATCTCGATCTGAAAGCACTTCACCTTGAAGCATATACAAATGATTTGGGCAACATCAAATTTGGCATTTCTTAAAGAGTTTTAGTCCTCCACTGTGGTTTACAAGCCCAGGCCTTGACTCTTAAGCAAATGCCGCCCCCTGGAGGCCCGTGCCTAACCCCAGAGCCGTTGTCTTGCTTAAGCACCCAGGCTGCGGTGGGGCTTTGGGACAGGGGTAGTCCCAAAGCCCCACTTTATTGCAGTGGCTTGACAAAGGCAGTCCCCAGGCAGCATCTGCCTCACCTGGAAATGCACGAGAAATAAACCAATGGGCACAGACACGTCTTAAGCCCTCTTGGTGATGCACAGAAAACCATTAACATATCTGCGATTTCTTCCAGGGCCCCCTTCTACAGGATCATCAAAACAATGAGACTTGTGACTTTTTTTTCAAAGACCCATGATTACATCACAGGTTTCTGACTTTACAATTTCTACTTAAATAGGGAAGAACTGCCCAGAAAGTGGAAAGGTTGTATACCCAGACTAAGGAAGAAATTTGATTCCAAAGCCCATGATTTCTTATACCAGTTTCACTTACAGAAACCTTTAAAGATATTTCACTAGACTACCAAACTACCATTTGATTAAGAGTGGGTAACAGCTTAGCAGTTGAGTTAATATAGCTTAGCAGTAAAGTATTTTTTATCATTAGTAAAGTGCCGTACCAGGTTCGGGAAACAGTTCTTTACAAGTGTGTACAGGGTTTAAAAAGAGGCAAGCTAGAAAGTGAAACAGTATTGCTGGAAAGCAAATATAGTAATTAGCTGCAAAGCTGGGTACTACTGCCAGGTGTTTTCCACTTTCAGGAACTCACACCAGGTAAGAGGCCTATACGCAAATAAATAAAAGAGAGAATGGGGAGAAAAATCACATTTATTAAGACAACCACAGGCTGGACACAACACACATGCTAAAAAGTGGACTGTCTTTTAAAACTTCAAAGGTAAATAGGTAAATGTTTTCCACAGTCCCACAAATCATTTCAGTGTTTACAAATTAAAAGGCCCACGGTTAGACATTAAACAGTAAAATATGTAATAAATGCTCCAACCTACCCGCCTCCCACAAAAGCTGCTTGTAAGTTTAAAACCATGAATTTGACTAACCATGCCACTGAAAACCATCCAGGTTACTAGAGGCTGAATTAGTTTTCAATGTCTAAGTTCTAGAAATATCACTCCCCATCCCAGACCTAGCAAAATCTAACTTTACATTTGACATAAGGCATTAACAATTAAAGCCTCAGTCCAATAATCAGAATTTAAATGAAGTGTCCTCGAGACCTCTCTTCTGGCAAGACACGTATCTCAGACTCTGGGAAAACATTCAGACCCATTTCTAGCTATCACTGAAATAAATGATCAGAAAGTTAGGTTGGTGAGCCAAAGTTAAATCTAAAGCTATCCCCTGGGTCTAGCAATAAACCCATGTTGAATCTAACATGAAAACTTGTATTCACTGTGCTTTTGGTTATGTTGCCTCCTGATTAGCCATTAATTTTAATGAGGTTTTTTCCTAGTGTTAGAGTATGAATAGACCTTACAGTTTGAAGATCTCTAGAATTCCCTGAATTATTGGAAAGACATTCATGACTCCCAGTGTGACTAAAGTGAAAAGAGCCCCAGGGAGCCTGTGAAAACGAGAATCTACAAGCAACCTGCACTAAGGACATTGTGCAAATTCAATCAAGGAGACTCAGGCTTAGCTCTTGGTCATCTTAAAGGACTAACGTCTTTCCCAGGTTCATTCAACATTTCAGTAATTCACAGTATAGCCAAGAGCATGAATATAAATCTCGTGAAAACGCCAGTTATTTGGAGTTTTTTAAATTATAAATCTGCAAAACAAAGTCATCCACGTTCTCACATTATACAGATGACTTTGTATCTATTTTACTATTTTCTCATTTAACCATACTAGCAAATAAGGAACAGAATATTAAATGACTCCCCTGACGTTGGGAGCTAACAAAGCTTTTATCCAATTTATCCATAATTAAAAATTCACCTAAATTAATTCATTTTGACTCCAGCAATATGAATAGCTCATTGTAAAGAAGGGCCTTCTGATTCCCCACCGCCTCCCAAATTAAAAAGGAGCAGTCATTTGTTTTCATGATTAAAAAAAATCATCTAAGCAAAGTTTACATGACATATGTAAAATAAAGTACAATTTCC
The DNA here is from genome assembly GCF_001604975.1 of Cebus imitator. NCBI lineage: Eukaryota > Metazoa > Chordata > Mammalia > Primates > Cebidae > Cebus > Cebus imitator. Next base: position 238,048 of record NW_016107965.1, on the reverse strand, counting down.
ACTTAATTCAGTCTTCAAATATTTTTTATTGGAAGGCCATGCATTGCCTTCATTTATTGTATTTCAAATCACTGTACATTTACTTTTGTGAAAACACTGCCTGCATTTTCTAGTACAAAAAAAACCTAAAAATTGTTTCAGGAATGTAGAGAAATATCCAACTTAAATAGCGAAAAAGTGCACCATAATTACTGCTGCACTGCAGTCATTTCTGCAATTCCCATGTTTCTTAAATAACTATCATCTTGTCTGATAACACACAATATAAAGAGCAATTATGAAAAACAGACATTTACATATGCTTCTAAAGTCTTATTGAGAATATCCTGTTGGCATTGGATAACCAATCATAGGTGCAGCTGCAGTAGCAGGATATGCATATGCCTGTTGGTTCATACCATTGTGCATATTTGGAACATTACTTCCGTATTGCTGAGTGCTATCATAACCATTCTGGTAAGTCCCTGTTGGATTACCAGTCCTAAAACTGGTCTGTATACCAGCAGACACAAAATTACTTCCAAAGCTCCCATTGGTGTAATTTGCAGCACTGTAAACACCATTCTGAGTTTTTGCCCCAAAATCTCTTTTAAGCAGGCTAGAGTAACCTCTGTCATAATTTTCCCTGTCTCTAAAGGTATTAAATCCACCCCTTTTGCCCGCAGAGTATCTGTCTCGACGGTCATCCTTCATGCCTCCTCTACCCCTGGAACGACCTGTCAAGAAAACAATTGCAAATTGATCAATTATGTCTATGACACAAGTAACTGCGGACAGAAAGAATTATCTATTCATTGTAGGTTTGAAATGCGTTTTACAAGTTTTCACATTCAAGGTTTTACTCACCCTCCAATACCACTTAAATGGATTTGTAGACAATGATGTGACTCATAACTACCAACATTTCCTATCAGTCATCCTTACCTGAACCTCTGTCTTCGACCAACTGAAGCAACTTGGGATTAATTGCTTGATTAGCTTCACGAAGCACAGAGATAAGGTCGCTCACTTGCTTTATGTTATTAGGTGTAAAGAAAGTGTATGCTGTGCCTGTTTTGGTACTGCGAGCAGTTCTTCCAATTCGATGAATATAATCCTCTGAGGAGTTAGGGTAGTCATAATTGATGACAAATTTCACATCTTCCACATCTGTAAGGTGTTGCAGTGTGGCAAAATAGCAATGTACGGAGTTTTGCACACCACAACAGCCAGACCAAAAATAAAAAGTTAGACAATTGTATTCCCAAGAAGGTACGGGCTGCAAAAAATACAGTTAAAATGGTTATCCATTCCCTGTAGGAATACCATTTGAGATTGAAAAAAGAAAAAAAAGCACATGTCATCTGTGTTAAGTCTTCACCCACCCAATGACAGACCCTGTCAAAAGGAATGTGTATTCCCTAGCACATTCCCAAATCAGCAAGTTCCCTTACAGATCATCAAGTGACATCTGAATGCTTCTGCGCAGTAGGGCCACTTAAAGTTTCACAGCAACCTCTTCATGTGCTCATTTTGAGGACCTTGAAACAAAAAAATGTACAAGGTCCTTTGCATTACACATTTATCAGAAGTTCAAAATTCTCTGGCCACACTGCTTGTCTTGCCAAGACCTTACAACCGCAGCTGCAAGAAAACATACCTGTCCCCCAAAAGTTGTTTTTATGCACTGTGTCTCGTCTAGGCAAGCGCTTCGAAGAAGCCAGGATTCACTTGAGAATGTGTCTCTCTCTGGCAGGTCTCGACATGACGACTACTGTGTAGGTGAGGGAGGAACTTTCAAAGCACTTTCTTTTCCCACTGACTTAAGTGTGAGAAGTTGCTCCTGCTCTACATCTCATGTGCCAGTACTCACCAATTTGTAAAAGGCTTTAGTACCTTTTAAAGCTGCTCTCTCCATTTCAAACTTGAACAAAAATTTCATTGAACATTGAAGTTTGGAAATATTTCTTCGACATTTCAGCAAACTCACTGAAACTCAAAGACCCACAGATCACAGTGAACAGTTTGAAACAATGCTGTACCATGGCAGTCATGCAAAGCATGGGACAGAAGAAATACCACGGCAGTGAACTGTGAGGATAACTTCCTTATTTTCCCTCGGAGAGAACAGTTTACGGGGCAGAGGTGGTATGTTCTGCCTTTTGAAGATTACTGGCACACGTTCAGCTTTTCACCTCTCTAATCGACTGGAAGCAGCCAGCCGATCACTAGTCCTCCATCCCCCTCGAGTCCTCCGATTGTCATGCCTAGGCCTTGCCACAAAGACTGCACCTTTATGTGAAAAAAAACTTAGAAAAAATGCAGAGGTTAAAGAAAGCAATAAACTTTCTTTAAAAAAGTTAAATGGAGATCTTCTGGGAAACCAAGCCATGAATGCGAGTTTGTACTAACCTAGCCCTCTGGAGGCCACATCTGTAGCAATCAGAATAGGAGCTTTTCCATGTTTGAATTCTACAAAAAGGAAGGCATACAGATGATCAATTATCTGAGCAGAATTCTAGCTAGATTAAGGAAGGGGAAAAGCTTCATTTGAAATATTTACCATTTAGAACCCAGTCACGCTCTTGTTGACTCTTGTCACCATGGATACCCATGGCAGGCCACCTAAGTCAAAAGACAAGTTGCATTATTAAACTCACATTGAAAACCTCAAGACTCAACTGCTTAATCACTTTATTCACAGATCTCTTTAATTTCACCAACAAGTAACATACATCGTTTTACCTATACTATCGGATATGAAACTTAAATCAACTGTTCCTGATCCAACTTTGCCCTTCCTAAGCTCAGTTCTAATAAATCTGCTTCGATGCAGGAGCCCACACATACCCATCTCTCCTCATTTTTCTGGTAAGCTCATCACATCTTCTTTTGGTCTCAACAAAAACAATGGTTTTATTCTCCTTCTCACTCATGATCTCTTCCATTAGACGAATAAGTCTAGTAAAACAGAAAAAGGAAAATTCTTTTTTTTTTTTTTTAATTTACCCTCCCCTGGAAAATCCTGAGTTTTAAAAGACCATCGCTATGGCCACACATTTACGGTCAGCAAAACATTAGGTTTAATTTACATGGCTGAAAGTCAAAGAAGAAACACCTGCTAACCCAAGCAGTTAACAAGTAGTTGGACCTTTGGTCCTTAAGTCAACGAAGGAACACAAGAATTTCTTCCATAGGAATGCTATAAATGATGACAGTCAATTATTTGAAGGATTCAAGAGATTTTCAAAAGGATTAATAGGCTAACACTATAATGAAGTAGATCACACCAACTGAAATAACCTAACAACATCAATAATCTCTCAATTTTACAGCGAACTTGTTAGCAAACATAGCAGAGTTAATTAAAACTTACTTTTCATCCTTTTCTACATCATGACACACATCCACAATCTGAAGAATGTTGTGGTTTGCACTCAGTTCAAGGGCACCAATGTTTATATGAATATAGTCTTTCAGAAAATCTTCAGCAAGCTGTCTTACTTCTTTTGGCCAAGTCGCACTCCACATTAGAGTTTGCCTATCAGGCTAATGGATTGGAGTGGGGTAGAATTAGCATCGGACTTAAAAGCCAAAACAGAATTGAATTTGAGCACATATTTAGAAGGACACTTACTCTTATCTGATCCACAATCTTCCTTATTTGGGGTTCAAAGCCCATATCAAGCATTCTATCTGCTTCATCAAGGACAAGGTAGGTGGTTCTTCTCAGATTGGTCTTCCCACACTCTAAAAAGTCAATCAGCCTTCCAGGTGTTGCAATACAGATTTCCACGCCTTTAATTGTTAAACACACAACTGTAACTACAATACCCAGGATATTTAGCACCTACTAACAAATAAAACCCTTTTCATTATCTACCTCTTTCCAAATCACGTATTTGTGGTCCCTTGGGAGCACCACCATAGATACAAGTAGACTTCAAGCGACACGCTCTACAATATTCAGCAGCTACTTGCTGCACCTGTTGGGCCAGTTCCCGAGTTGGTGCCAGCACCAAACACTAAGGAAAGAGAAACAACTTTCAGCACAAACTTGGATACTAGTTTTAAACTAACTTTTAACTACTAACTTATGCTTGCAGATCCTTTCTAAATATGTGTTGTCCAATACCCAAAGCAGCTTCAACTAAATAAGGTGAGCTAACCTCTATATAAAACCACCACAAATGATTGTTTTTTGCTATGCAGTCTAGAAATCTATACGTTATGCTTTAATCAAAAGATAAAAATATATACTTACAATAGGCCCATCGCCTCTCTCTAGGAATGGCTGATGATTGATGTGGACAATGGCAGGAAGCAAATACTATATTGGGTGAAGGTGGAAACAAAAAAAATTATATTAAAATATTCCAGTTTTTAAATTACCATTCCATTTTTTTTTGCATATATCAGATCAACTCAAGAGTTCCCTCAAACTTACAGACAATGTTTTCCCAGATCCAGTCTGTGCTACTCCAACCATATCCAATCCACTTAGAGCAACTGGCCATCCCTGAGCTTGAATAGCAGTAGGCTCAGTAAAGTTCTGTCTTGCAATAACATCCATGACATTTGCTACAGTGACAGATATTTAGTAAAAATTAGTAATGACAAGTAAAAGAGGGGGTGGGTGGGAACAAAAGCCCAGTGGTAGGTAGAACTGAAAACTAGAATTACCAGGGAAATTGGCTTCATAAAAATTTAGAACTGGTTTCGGGCAGTTGTGACCTCTAACTGTAATCTCCTTGCTTCTTCTGTATGTTTCCACCTCTTGCTGCAAAAACAAATTGTCACAGTCTTAAAGTTCATGGCAACCACCCCTAGCTAAATGTAACTGGTAAGCCCCTAAATTCGTAATTGAGTAACTAAATTAGCTTTCGTTTTTATCTTGCCCACATATGAAAACACTATATGGCAAAAGAACAGTTTATTATGTTATTCTCAGCTTAATTAAGTAAAAAAAAATTAAAAAAAAAAAAAAAACCCCAAAGCCACCTATTTCCAAAAGTGAGTCACAACCTTCCCAATTATGAAGTCAAAAAATGTAACTCAACCAAAATTGAATCATTTGCAAAACACCTGCCAGATTTTCATTTACTAGAATCCATTACTCAGTTACAGCCTGATGAACACACATGAATTTACTCACTGCTGTGCGCCTAGCCAAATCAGGGTGCTCCTGATAAAAATTCTTCTCAAATTTGGGCAGCTCATCAAGGTTCCACTTCTTTTTAACTAGTTTCTCCCCAGGGTTTCCAAACTTCTTTCCAGATAAAGGCCCTGCCCTGCTTCCTCCAAATCGAGGTGCACCAAACCTGAAATGAAGAAAAAACGTTATTCACATTTTCAAATACCTAAATACAGGCTTCTGTACAGATTTGTTTACCATCCCTTGACACAAGCTACAGATGACTGAAAAACGACCTCAAGAGGTTTAGTAAACCTAGCACTGTCCTTAGTGGTAGTCTTTCTCCTACCAACAATTAACATTTCTAGTAGTCCCAAGTACACATTACTTAGGCCATGTAAACAGCCCGGGATTTATCAAGTCGGAAACTTGCCGCCCAGATGCCATAATTTCGGATACACACCACTTCTCGTGGTTACTATAATCTTCCCCACCAGTCTAACAATTAAGTATCAAGAACAACAAGGATACACGAACCGAAGAGCATCCCAACGATGTTACTTATATGGCCGTTTTCAAGCCAAAGAGCTTTGGAGGTAAGAATCGAGACAGTACAGACAGAGAGACCAGAACAAGGGTTTTCTCGCAAACACCTCTGCTAGCAAACCGAGGTGGGGGGACGCCGCGGTAGAGCTCCCGATCAACGAATCAAAATTATATAATGCAGGAAAAAAGAAAAGGAGGAGCCGGCGATTACCGGGGGAGGAGTCCCGGCCCGGGCGGAGCCGGCCGGGCGGCGTTCCCGCTGGGGCGGCGCTTCCCCCTTTGTCTCGCATTTCTCTCTGCGCCACATTTTCTCGACGCTGCCATTTTGAGCTCCTCCGCCGGGCGGGGTAACAAAGGCGCCGCCGCCATGTCCGAGGCCGGCATTTTGTACCCGAGACTCAGACACATGGCTGATGCCGGCACTGCCGACCGCCCTCCTACCCCCACAGCATCAGTGGCTTTGGAAGTGGTCCTCTCGCTCCCACAGAATACCCGGCCACCCCAAAAACACCTCCCGAAAAGCAGAATCTAACAGCTGCTACTTGGTCCTATTCGAGGCGTCGTGCCTTCCTTCGCACAATACGCTCCCTGAGAATTCCTCCAACAGCTAGCTATCAAATGGCAGCGGCCCCGACGGCTTCCTAATCCCCACACAAAAAGTGAGCTTAAGGACACTACGCCGGTAAATCTCTCCCAATCACTGTTACGTGATTATCAAAATGGCGCAAGTCTTTGAGAGACGAGGCCCCAGGACAGTCCGGAAAGGCCGAGTCCGAGTCCCCAAGTCCCCGCCGGCCGCCACCCTCACCCGCCCTCCCATCCCCCACCCGCTAGGCCTGACAGCTCGGCTTCCACACTCACCCTCGATCCCGACCGCGATCTCGGTCACTCGAATAACCTGACATGGCGTCAATGGTTGCGGTTGGCGGGGAACGAAGTACAGAGAAAAGGGTGCGACGAGACGCTGGAAATGGCCTCGACAACGGCGAAGCCTTGCGGGGGCGGCAGCGGAGGAGGAACAGCGATGACACAAGCCGGAGCTGCACGCCCAGAGACCGGTGAAAATGAATGAGGTGCCGGCCGCTTTCCGGCAGCCGCTTTTATAGTCTGGACCGCCTCCTACGCCGCAAGGAATGCTGGGATCTGCTCTATGACCTAATCGCCCCGCCCCTCGCGCAGAAGCCGCAGCGCCAGCCGGCGCTCCGGGGTCGCCCAGGGCCCATCCACCACAGGGATGCGTCATTGTGCACTCCTTTGACCTCACCTTCTTCTCGTCTTTTCACACCTCAAACAAGCCACCCCGCCCTTTCCCAGGCCCAGCCAGATGATAAAACAGCCAGCCCAGACCAGCCAACCCTCCTCATTCGGAGATGTTTATGTCTCCAAAGAGCCCTCACGCCCGTAACCAAATGGCAGGCGGGGACTGGCGTGTCACGTGACTGTACCACCCCGCCCACCGGTCAGCGGGCCGCACTACTTCTCCGTTGACGTCGGCGGAGGGATACCTAACGAAATAGCTCACCGGAAGTGCGCTCCCAACGCCCCAGGACCCGCCTGGGCCGCCAGCTGACTTGGATCGTCGGACCCACGGGTCTGACAATCATCTACCGGGTTCTGGCCGGCGGAGAATGGTCTCTAAACTCCGCAAACCGCTCCCCTGGCACGTGCTGTGAAAGGAAGTGCTCCTCTGTGACCAATAAGCGGCGAGCAGCCCTTTTGATGTCCCTCCCTCTTTCACGCCTCCTTCCCTGCGCTTGGGTTCGTTCGCCCGCCTCCCAGCGTCGGGTCTGTGTGGATAGGCTCTTCCAGGACACCGTAGCCTGCCTGGCGGTGTCGGAGTCCGGGGGCGTACTGCGTCCAAGACATGGCTTGCTCGGAGGCTGGTGAGTGTCGACCTGGGGTCCCGTTTGGTGTAGACTGAGGCCGTCCAGCTTCAGGGAGGCCTTGGGCTGGCCGGGACTGGGTCTAGGCGGGACTCGTGACTGTCAGACGCCGCGTCGCGGTGGCGGAGTCTCTGGATAGGGTCTCTCAGCTTTTGTCCTTCGCTTTGAGGCTGTGGAACGGTGATAGGTGGTGGGAGAGAGAGAGGCACTGGGGCGAGCCTGGTAGCACACTCGGGTCCTGGGTGCAAAAAGAGCAACCAGAAGGGTCGTCCCCGGACTTGTCCTTCTGTGTCTGGCCGCTGTCCGTGTGCTCTCCGCCCTTGCACTGTGGGCCCTGAGGTCGTACCTACTTTTGTATTGGCCTTTAAAGGAACAGCACCTTAAGATTTGTTGATGCCCATGTCGAAGTAGAATAGTGGTGCTTTTTTCTCTTCAGTGGCCTCTAAAGTCATGAGCTTTGTCAAGCACCGCTTTTGAAAAGCGAATTTGGTTGTCTAGGACGCTTTCATCCTTTTCGCCAGGACTGCTTACAAACCAGTTGTCACGGTTTGGCCAACTGTGAGAAATGGGCGTGGGGAGGAGGATTATGTGCATGGAAGATACACACACTCACTTGTTTCCAGAACGTTGTGTACAGAATATTGTGGAGACGTTTGTTTCTAGTACCGAAGGAAAGTGCTTTCCTATCAATCGCCAGGCATTTCAGGGAACAAGTATTTTAAGCTAAGTTACTTTTGGTAGAGAAACCGTTAAACTTTGCAAACCCCAGCTATATCTGGGGGAGGGGAGTCTGGAGCACAGGAAAGGTCAACAGTATTGATAATTCTGTGTTTAGGGATGTTTTCATGTACCTCCATATTTTCTTTCATCTAGATCAGCATAATAAAAAAGAAAAACTTATAAATGTATTAGTGTTGATACTGTCATTATACCAGTTCTTAATAGCCTAAGTTTAATCACCACGTGTTCGGGCACTGGAGAAATCCTCACTTGCACAGGATAATTGGGGAAACACACGACCAATACTATTGGGAGTTTGAAGCAACATCCATTAATGAGTTTCTAGTAACCTCGGATTATCATTAAACTGTTTATGACACAGTATTCTCCTTTACTTGTAAATATGTTTTAACTAAAAACACCCATGTAATACTTATTTAACTTAAGATTTAGGCTGCAACAGTAGCAGTTAAATTTGCATTATATAGTTTTGGCTATATAGAAGTTACAGCACTCTGGAAGTCATTCCAAGAAATTAAATACATCTTTTCAAAAATCATGCCTTAGAAGAGTTTTTGAAATTCTGTAACAATCAAATTCCTTATCTTCTACAAAGTTCAGTGTCTGTTTTTTTGGGGGGAGGGGCATGGTGGTTGGATTTTTTTAAATGTGTGATTTTTTTCTGGTGGTTTTTAAGACTGATCTTTTCCTCTTTTTCCCAACAGAGTGGGTAACCATTGCCAATAACCTTCTTTTTAAGTGTCACATACATCTGAGAATACGTGAACTTGAAGACTGTGATGCTAATGTTTTTATTGCCCTTTATCAGTCTATTTTGGGAGAAAAGGTACCAGGTAAGAATACTAAAAGGAGTAATTTTGCCTGTATCTTACGTCAAAAGTTTTTGGTCCTTTAGAGGCTTTGGTATTTATAAAATTTCACTTTCTCTTTGCCTACATCTTTATTTTAATGTTGTATATTAAATTGTATTTAATTTTGTATATTATATAATTTAAATATTTCTTAAGGAATACCCGATGGAACCCACTTATAATAATGGCCTTGAGCAGATCTGTTTGAGGGCTCTTGATAATCACAGCTTAATCCAATCATGCCTAATGCCTTGTGAAAGTCACATCCTTTCTGTAAATGTACCTTCATCTAAAATTGAGTGGAACTTCGGAATTTGTTGGATCCTGTTACTTAACCAGTACTAGGGATAAGAATTGATGTTTGTACCTGATGTACCTAATTTCCCAGGACAGTTAAGCACATATGCCTTTTCATCTTGCTCATCATCTCACTTTGTTCAAGACCACGGTGGTCTCCAACTCCTGAGCTTAAGTGATCCTCCTGTGTCCACCTCCCAAAGTGATAGGATTACAGGCATGAGCCACCACACCCAGCCTGTGCTGGCCTTTTAAATCTAGATACCAGTACTTCTAGTTGGGTATTTAAAAGGACTTACAATGGCCAGGTGTGGTGGCTAACGCGTGTAATCGTAGCACTTTAGGAGGCTGATCACTTGAGGTGGGTGGATCACCTGAAGCCAGAAGTTCCAGACCAGCCTGGCCTACATGGCAAAACCGCATCTCTGCTAAAAATAGAAAAATTGCCTGTAGTCCCAATTACTCGGGAGGCTGAGGCAAGAGAATTGCTTGAGCCTGGGAGGTGGAGGTTACAATGAGTCGAGATCATGCCACTGCACTCCAGCCTGGGCAACAGAGGGAGACCCTGTCTCAATAAATAAATAAACGTACATATATGCATGTGTGTAAGAATCCTCCTTGAATGCCTGCTGTGTGGTGTGTCTGTCTGTCTGTCTGTCTGTCTCTCTCTCACTCACTCAGTCACTCACTCACTCTCACTCTTTCTTTCCCTCCCCCCCCCCCCACAGTTATGGGTTAAAGTCTCTTGTCTGGCCTCCCTTACTAGGCTATTAGCATCTCTTTGAATTTAGGGGCCACTTTACCTTCCTTAGCATGGTGATTCTTGTAGAGCATGTTTATGTATATATGTATATGTATGTATATATAGGTTGGGTGTAATATTTAACTATATTTAACCAGTCTATATCCAACATTGATAAATCAGCTTAATCAGTAAATAACCAAAGATTCTGTTGTGTAGAGTTCAGGATTTATGAACTTTGTTTGTACTTTATAGCATGTTCTATTTGGGCAGAGCTTCCTTTTATAGCAGTTGAGCTTATTCAGTAGCCTAGTCAGAGACAATTCGATGAAAACTTGGCCTTTCATGGATACAAAATTCTGTGATTTCCCCACCCCCCCACAGACCTCATAGCTATTCCTGGGAGTCAAGAGGATGATGCACACAATGTACAAGCAGTAATTGATTCACTGGCCTTGGATTACCTGCAGGTCAGCTTGTCTCATATAACAGGTTGGTATATATTTAACTATCACATAATTATGCAGTTTATTAAAATAATTTAGTAAAACCATAGACATTGTTTACTTAACCAAATAAGTGAGCTTATGGAATAGACCAAATTGTAAGATTTTGCTAAGACAGTCAACTGATAAGAGGTCAGGTCCATACATGAGAACTTTTCTGGGAGGGCTGAACATTGATTTTATGATTGACCTGGGTCTGAAACATAAGTATCCTAGCTGGTAATTTGAAGTATTTTTATTTTTTTTATTTTTTAAAGACGTGGTTTCACCATATTGGCCAGGCTGGTGTTGAACTCCCGACCTCAGGTGATCCACCCTCCTTGGCCTCCAAAGTGTTTGGATTACAGGCATGAGCCACCACACCCGACCTGAAGTATGTTTTTTGTTTTTATGTTACGTTGTTTTGTATATTTTTATTTTATTTATTTATTTATTGAGATGGGGGTTTCACCATGTTGGTCAGGCTGTTCTCGAACTCCTGACCTCAGGTTATCTGCCTGCCTTGGCCTCCCAAAGTGCTGGGATTCCAGGTGTGAGCCACCACTCCTGGTCTGTATTTTAATTTTTTGAGACAGAGTCTCACTCAGTTGCCCAGGCTGGAGTGGAGTGGCATAATCACAGCTCACTGCAGCCGCAACCTCCTAAGCTCAGGTGATCTCTCACCTCAGCCTCCCGGGTAGCTGGGAGTACAGGTGTGTACCACCATGCCTGGCTAATTTTTTTGCCTTCTTTGTAAAGACAGAGTTTTGCCATTTGCCCAGGCTGGTCTGGAACTCCTGGGCTCAGGTGACTCACCTGGCTCAGCTTCTGAAATTGCTGGAACTACAGGCCTGAACCACTGTGCCTGGCCATGTTGTTTTATTTTAAAGCATAGTAATGCTGCTTGTTTGTGATAGCTAGAAATTAGAAACACCTAAATGTCTGTTAGCAGGGACTGGTTAAGTAAATCATGATAGCTGCATACAGTGGACTGCTCTGCAGCTGTAAAAGATGATTTGAATATGCTCTTTTGTGATTGAATGTTCCGTGTCGGGGGGAACGATTTCTAGCATATGTGATGTGAGAAAAATGTAGTATAATTATAATGGTAATGTGCAAAGTATGCTAGTGTTTGTAAAAACAAAGGTGTGGAGAAGATACTCAGTTGTTTGCAATCGGAAGGACTCTTCAGAAGCATATACTTGAAACTCGTAATACTGATTGCCACCAACAAAGGGAACCTCAGGGTTGCTGGACAAGGGTACAAGAACTTTCACTGTATAATTTTTGCAGTTTTTGAATTTTGAAACATTATCTATTCAAAAATTTTTTGCTGTAATTAAATCTCCAAAATAAAGTGGACTATGCTTCATTCTAAAACCAAGCATACCGAAATGTATTTATAAGTCTCTATGTTATATGTATTTAATTTATGTTTATCAATGAAAGATTATTCCAGTAAGTTATTTCAAGCTGATAAACAGCAGGAATCTTGAAGACATGGAACTATAATCATAAAAAGATTTCTACTGTTGATTTATTCTTTGATAGTTGTAAAAGGAGATAAACGTTAATCAGGCTAAGTCCTGATTTACATCCCTTTATTTAATAAAAGAACACAATGTTTGCAGAAAGAGTAAAATACTCTGTCTTAATCTTTTGAGTGTAGTTCTGGGTAAGTCAGTGGCTAAATCAGTTTGCAGATAATTTGAGGGATACTCCCATAGTTTCCCTCTCTTTTTGCAATTTGGAATTGCTTTATCACCCAAGTAGGACAAGTTCTGGTATTTGTGCTTGTTAAATATATTATAGCAAGGTGATAAACATATATATGTTTGTAAAACTTTAATGCAGAGCTGTCTTTGATGGATTACACCTACCCTGTGAAAAATTGTAAAACTGCTTACCTTCTAAAGAAGACTGCGAGGCAGCTTTCTATTCCTCGTATTCATGTAAAACAGTTTCTCCTACATTATGAAGCACTGCATTCTGGCTGGCAATCTAAATCGCTAGGTTGTCAGTGTACTCCCCATCCTAGAAACTGAAAAGTCTTGAGTATGCCCTTGGGATACACTTAAGTATTTTTTAGGCAGAAAAACATGCCCAAAACCAATGTTTTAAACAGAAAAAACTGTAAAAAATTGTCGTTACTAGTAGTAGTATAAAACGTCAAATCTCTGGTTTAGGTTTGTTTTGCATCTTTGCTGAGGTTATGAATGGCTAGATTATCCCAAATACCAATTTCTGCGCTATTTCTCCCTTACTGGTATGAACTCATGAGAATCCAGACATGAACTCCCAAAGGACAGTCAGAGTGTCACAAGAGTTAGGTTACATCCATACCTGAGGTTGATTTGGAGTCCATTTCTGGTGACATTAAATATGTCAAGTTTCCATGCTTTTTGCAAATCCATTTCTAGTCAACATTTCAACCTAAACGTTTATATTAAAAATCTGTTATGGAGCAGGAACTGTGCTAGGCACTGTGCTATAATCTATGATTGTGAATTATGAGTATGAAGTGGATATGGTAGGAGATATAGCTGTAGAGGTTGAGGATGGGGTGAGATTTAAAAAGGTTTTATATGCTGGGCTTACATTTCAGAAAGGGATCCAGAGACAGGATTTTAATCAGAAAAATGGTATGATCTACATAAAACGAGTTAACAAATATGGGGGGTGTGGTGGAAAACTTAGGAATTTCCGATGAAAACATCCCAACAAGTTTATTGGGTTTTTTGTTTTGTTTTGTTTTGATATTACTCTAGTGCTGTAATCTTCTGAACATACCACCATTTTAGAATAGGATACCACAATCAAAGTGTTCTCTCCTGCCGTTTTTTTCCACCAATCTAGTAAAGTTCTGTTTAGCTGCTTTATATTTTGGTATAAATCGTATTAGAGATGTTTTCTTAAGTCCAATTATCTTGCTTCTGCAAAAAAGGAAGGAATATGCCAGTGAATTATTAGATGCCATATTTAAAGCTTCCCTCTTTTTTTCTTCAAATATAATCAGGCAGCAGGAAATTGTTGTTTTTAATATTTATAATATAATTGTTTTGCCTATATTCTTTTTTTTTTTTTTTTTTT
>NW_016107965.1:220487-224114 GCF_001604975.1 Cebus imitator | reverse complement strand
TGTTGACCAGGATGGTCTCGATCTCTTGACCTCGTGATCCACCCGCCTCGGCCTCCCAAAGTGCTGGGATTACAGGCTTGAGCCACCGCGCCCGGCCTGCCTATATTCTTTTTTAAATTTAATCTCCAAGGAGCTGTAAGTTGGTATATCACCTGTATTTTTAAATGGCATTTTCACAGTTATATCCAAGTTTCAAGATTATGAAGCTTTCAGATTTCATGGTTAAATTTTTTAATAGCTCTGTATTCTGTCTCCAGGAGAAAATATTGTGAAAGGAGATAAAGAATCTATTAAGAATCTCCTGGAAATATTTGATGGTTTGTTGGAGTATCTTACAGAACACATCAGTGAAACATCTCATGAGAAAAGTAAGTTTAAGAATGGAAATTTGGTTTGGTTTTCCTTTTATGGTGTGTCCCTTTTGCCTTTTATCTTTTTGTGTATTTTTCTTCATAGGGAGTAGACTCACTAATACAGTATACCTGATAACTTTAGTTGTAAATTTCAAATTTTTGTTCCAGCCAGTTGGAAACTCAGACGGTCATCATGTATTTTATTAATTTAGATGTTGCTTATAAATTACTTTAAAACTAATTTATACTAGAAAGGTAAATTTCTGGCTAAATTATTTATTATCCATGATTGCATAAAATTTCTCCAAAATTTCCTGTTTCAGAACTGCCATTTATATTAAAAATTTGAATGTTACCAAGGCATCAACAGGAAGAACTGGTGCATTTCTGTCTTTAACCTGCACTTACATTTGTGACAGCCTGAATATTTCAGATATTTATCATTGCGAAAAGTAAAAGAACTTATTTGTCTTAATAATTTGAGATTAAGTAAATAATGCTATTAGTCATGAATGGAATAACATACTACTGTTCTTATGTTGAAAAGTTATCCAAAATAAATCTTCAGCAGCAACTTACAATTTGCTTAAATTCTAAAACAAATTAAGACAAAAAGTTGGGGTAGGGTCATCTTTCTTCATTCTCACTTTGTTTGTGGTGAGACCTGTGATTATATCATTTGAAATCAATCTTAAAGTCTTTAGTTTGAGATAGTTTCCTACCTTTAATCATTGTTACTAAGCTGTTTAAAAGCTGGGGGGCGGAAATTGAAAAGTCTACCATACTGGACATTTCTTTGTTTCAAAAATTGAGTGTTTTATACGCGTCTGGGTACTCTGGGAGGATTCCAAGCTGCACGTCATGTTTATGTTCTCAAACCTGTACTTGAGTCAGGGAGACAGCCATAAATACATACAGTAAAGGCGTAAAGGGGGAATTTGAATTAGGGGAGAGTATTGACAGGTGGAACTCACCTAATTCAAGGCTACCAGTAGGTATTTTGATGCTGTGTACCTTTTTATTAACAGGGTTAAGAGGTAGAAAACTACCTCTAAGTAAAGAAATTGAGATTAATTTAAAATATAAAGAGAGTAGCAGTTTTTTGTTTTGTTTTTTTGTTTGTTTTTTACAATTTCACACTTGCTGGAAGGAAGGGGAAGGATGGTAGTGCCTGGCTAATGATAGGGCAGTGGGGATGAAGAGGAGGGCGCAGCTGAGAGTTACTTTTATGAGAGTCTGGTGGTGGTGAAAGACTGAAGGATATTCTCGGGGGAGATCAGCAGTATATGGTGAGCTATTGGGGAAGTCGCTCAGATAGGCCTCCCTATATGACAATACCTTAGCTGGACAACATTTTGTTACAGTCTACTTCTCATCTCGGCAGGTGTAAAATGTACTTACTTGGCACTATTACCTAGAGCTGATCAGATTATTCAAAATGCCATTTAACAATAATATGAAACGAATCTTTATTATCACTAGTCATGTCAGCTGTGCAGGGCAGCTTTTACTTGGGACCTGAGCTACCATTATCATTTACCACTGAAGAAGGAGGGGTTCGAAGGAAGACCATGGGTTCAGTGCTGGATTCTGTCTCTCAGTACATGACAGCAGCTCTCTAAGCCTGTTTTCTCATCTGAAATTCTTTCATGGTTGTTGTGAAAGTTAAGTAGATATGTGCAAACAGTCAAACACACAGCCTACCTCAGAGTAAATGCGTAATTAAGGTTAACTGATGTTACTAAAATGTTGCTTGGTGAATATGGAAATAGAAAAAAATAAATGTGGGTGTTTGAACACTAACTATCTAGACATGGGCATGAGAATATCCAAAGGGGTAAATCTGAATCATGAACGGTTTCACCTACATACATTTGAAATATATGTAGGTCAGCACTTCTTGCTAACTAGATGTTGAACTTGATGCTGTATGCTATATCTTTCTTTTAAAAAGCTGATTCTCAATTTTTTTTTTTTTTTTGAGAAATTATTGCCCTAGTAAGTTATAGCCACTGGTGAAAGTATGTATTCTTCAAGTATGTTGGGGTGGAAAAAAGATTAATGGTTTTAAGAAAAGTTTCATCCAAGCCCTGATGCAGTGTGACTTCGCTTAAGGCATGATAGTCTCGGAGCTTGCATTAGGTTGACACAATCATGTTTTCTGTCATCGTGATTCACCTCAGACATCCCTTACAGATAGGTATAAAAATATTAAATAGACCTGCTACCAACTTAAAAAATAAAACATTGCTCATACATCTGTAGACCCTGTTTTTAAAGCAACATTCTTGTTTCTTTGTTACTTGAATAATACATGCTTGTTACAGTCGAAGATTTGGTTCTTTATGATTTCACTTTCATGAGAACCCTGTTTACCATGACAGGTTGGGGTGCCTTACTGTCCTTACCTGTCCCTGCCTCTTACATAGAAAAAGTAGTATTCACACCGGTTGCGGTGGCTCACGCCTATAATCCTAGCACTTTGGGAGGCCGAGGTGGGTGGATCACCTGAGGTCAGGAGTTCAAGACCACCCTGGCCATCGTGGTGAAACCCCCATCTTTTAGAAAAAAAAAAAAAAAAAAGGAGTATTCACTTAGGGGTTTTTTGGTGTTGTTATCTGTTCTGAACAGGTGAAACTGACCAGAATTTTAAAGAATTCGATCAAGGAGAATGTTTGGAAGAGCCAGAAAGTACTAAAGACTCTAAATCATCATGGAAAAGAGTTTCTTTTCCGAGGTAGGACTCAGTGTCTGTGAATTTAATCAAAACAAGTTATGCTTTTTGGACTAAGAATTAAAATGACATAATATACCAAGATGGCACCGAAAAATGCTAATGTGAAACTTCTAACTTCTCTATTTTAAATCTTCCTGAGGGAGTTTTAAGAACCTTGAGTTATATATAATACCTAAATCTCAGTGTTAACTACCTACTCATTTTTTAATTTTTCTTTTAATCATCAAAGTAAGTCATCATCTCTGCAAAAAACTTTCGAGATAGAGAGATACTTTGAAAAAGCAGGGAAAAAAATCTACCATTCAGAACTAAATAACTGCTGTTAACATTTCGTAAATTTTAGCAATTTTTTTTCTTTTTTGGATTTAGTCATGTGTCTATATAATTTTGTTGCCTGCCTCCCACCCCTGCTTTTTAAATAAAGAAACAGGGTCTTGCTCTGACACTCAAGATGGAATACAGTAGCCTGATCAGCGTTCACTGCAGCCTTGAACTCCTGGACTTACACCCAAGTAGCTGTGGCCACAGGTGTGTACT
>NW_016107965.1:182075-219137 GCF_001604975.1 Cebus imitator | reverse complement strand
AAAGACGGGGTTTCACCATGTTGGTCGGGCTGGTCTTGAACTCCCGACCTCAGGTGATCCGCCAGCCTTGGCCTCCAAAGTGTTTGGATTACAGGTGTGAGCCACCGCGCCCAGCCATGAGATTTTTTTAAATAACAGAATAAGTGCAAATGTAAAACAATTCAAGGACATTTAATGCAAAATTAGCATCCCACCCCCTTCACTCCGACATCCTAGAGTCACCAGTATTTGCTCTTTTCATATACGTTTAATCATTGACACTTTATACACAGCTAATTCCACTGTTCATATATCAGTCAAAACAAAACACATAAGCAGCAAGACATGCTGAGTAGCAAAAGGGAGAGTCTTTCCCTTTTTCTGTACCCAGCAGCTGTCCAGGTCCTCAAAGGAAAGGGCCCTCTGGTCAGGCTGGGCCCCGAGTCAAGGAGGGAACTTTTTCAGGTGCTCCTTGTCTTCTGAGACGTTGGGCCCCTCTTGGGATGGAGATGAAGTAGAATCCACTGGTGAAATCATTAGACTTGGAGACACAGCACATACCTTTTCTCTAAGAAGTAATGGTGAGTAGCCATTATTATTCAACATATACCTATAAAAATGTAGCTGGTATGTAGGAGTGTTTAAACTTGAGAAGAATAGAGAGAGCCCTAACTGGACATGGGAATTGAAATTCCAGCATAGCCTGCTACCCATTAAATATAAATAGTTAGCAGAAGTCACAGGCACATGGGCAGGTAAGTCCAAGGCAAATAACTGTATGCAAGGTTATCAGGCAATTTGTGGTTCCTGATACCCTAGCAAGAGAATTATGGATGCAGCTTATAGTCTGGTCACGCTTTCAGGATGCTCCTTAATTGTAGTTTCCTGAGCTGGTGGTTGACTCACTTTTTTCATTGTTTCAACCAATAAGTTCATACACACAGGGGCATTTTTTTTTTTCTAGGTTTCAGGCCAGATTTCCAACAACCTATTGCTAGCACACAGCAGACCTGGATATCTTTCAAGCCCCAATTTTGAGCCTCCATCCTTGCCCTCCCCCAGTCATCATACTCCATCCTGCCCACCTTGGCTGCCATGCTTTTTCTTTTGTTTTCTGTGCTGGAATATTCTCCCTTCCTTTCGGTTCCCCGCAAACTCCCCCTCCAGTTTCCAGCCTCCCTCACCTACCTCAGACTCTGAGGCTACAAGAGTCTTCCTGCTTCCTACTCGTCCTACAGTGTGACTTTCTCTTTCTGTAACAATATTGACACATTGCGTGGTACCTTACAGTTTGCCTGTTACATAAACTGAGTTCCAGGGATAGTAGTCAGTCATAGTCATTCAGCAAATATTGGTTCGGTGCCTTCCCTATGCCAGACAGTGGTGATACAGTAGTCAACAAAACACACAAAACCCTGCCTTTGTGGAGCTTGCATTCTACTTGTGGAGGCAGCTGATAAGATAAGAAAAAATGTATAGTGAAATCATTCTTAGTCATCTTAGTATTCCAACACTTAGCAAAACATCAGGCCACAAGTATTATTTGAACAGAAGGATGAGAATACTAGAGTGGAATTCAGTACGTTAAATTGGGAGTCAGGTGGCCTTCATCCTTGTCCTATTCCAGGCTCTGCTACTGGCTTTGTGATTTTGGACAAGGCTCTTTTCTGAGCCGCAGTTTTTTCCAGTGGGAAATTAAGGAATTGGACTAATCCATTTCTGAAGTCCCATTCAGCATTAATACTCTGATTCCAAGGAATAGACACTGCATGCATTCCAAGGAATCATCGAAGAACCTAAGTCTGCAAAGTCAAACAGTAGACCTTTTTGGTAAAAGCTATGCTTGCCATTGGAATAGGCACAGTAACAGAAGGATCAGAGTCAAGCTTGGGTATTACAAGAATGTTTCTTGAAGGAAGAGAATGGAAGGGATGGTGATTGCAGAAACGGGTTCTGTGATGTCAAGTGCTGTGTAAAATGAATTACTTGTTTGAATGTTACAAGTAGAGAGGGGAATTGTGTTTAAGAGAAATGCAATTAGGGCAAAGGAGAAAAGATTTGGAGAGATGCCTCACCAAGGTGTTTGGGTTTGATGTGATAAAAGGGCTTATGGCAGCTTCCTTTCATATTTAGATTTAAAGTGTCAGATAACTATCATATACATTCATAGGCATCTAATTAAGGCTTCAGTTTATGGATCATAAGTTTTTTTTTTTTTACACCGAGTCTTGTCCTGTCACCCAGGGTGGAGTGCAGTGGCGCAGTCTTAGCTCACTGCAACCTCTGCCTCAGCCTCCCAAGCTGCTGGGATTACAAGTATGCGCCACCACACCTGGCTGATTTTTGCATTTTTAGTAGAGGTTGGATTTCGCCGTGTTGGCTAGGCTGGTCTTGAATTCCTAACCTCAAGTGATCTGTCTGCCTCGGCCTCCCAAAGTATTAAGATTATAGGTGTGAGCCACTGCACCCAGCCTGGACCATGAGTCCTTGATTGTGGTACTACCTAAGACTCTAGTGTCTGTTCATACCAAAAGAGGCCCATATAACAGTCAGCGGTTCCACAACTCTGGCACCTCTTTTTCTAAAGCAGAATAATGAAACATTGTGTAAAACTTTGCTTTTAAATTCTATAAATGATTCTGGGCTACAAAATGGCGTCTTACTTTCTGATAGCAATTAAAAATTATAATTGATGCTATGGCTGGGCACAGTGACTCACACCTGTAATCCCAGCAGTTTGGGAGGCTGAGGTGGGCCGATCACTTGGGGTCAGGAGTTCGAGACCAGCCTAGCCAACATAGTAAAACCCTGTCTCTACTAACAATACAAAAAATGAGCCAGATGTGGTGGTGGGTGCCTGTATTCCCAGCTACTTGGGAGGCTGTGGCAGGAGAGTTGCTTGAACCTGGAAGGTGGAGGTTACAGTATGCCTAGATTGCACCATTGCACTCCAGCCTGGCAACAAGAGGGAAACCCTGTCTCAAAAATAATAATGATGATTGGTATTTCGAGCAGTCGGACCAACATTACTTCTTTCAACATTATTTAATAATTTTATTTCCTGAGTACAGAACTCTTGGCTTTTAGTATAATGTTCAGCAAACTATCTTGATAGTTAAAAACTTTACCTTTAACATTTTCTTTCCCAGTTACCCAATGTCCTAATGAAATGCTGTCTAAAAAAGCCTCAGACTCACCAAGTTCTAAGTCACATGAAGATGTGTTGTGTCCTTCTCATGTTTTGTCCAAGAATAGGACATCTTTTGTTGAAGACAGTGAGTTGTAATTGGTATTATTTCTTTACACTGCTGCTGATAATCATTCTTGGGGCAATTGTTGTTGCTATTAGCCTTTTTACTTTTGTTGCTGTATATGAGATCCTTTTTGGTCTTACATGATCTTGTAAATGTTTGCTATTAATTATGAGCTCCGATTTCTGATTAAGATGGTCTATGGTTGCATATTTTTGTATCCACTGTTTTATTATCTAAATTCTTTCCACTCACTCTTGTTATGAGACAGCGAGAGTCTCTGATACATAAGTACATCTATTGGTGGTCTTTATATTATTAGCAAATAACAAAGTATAATAACTGGAAAAACATTCTTGTTCCTTATTGTTATCTCTGGGATTTTCATATGGTAGTAATACATAAAGTCATTACTGCCTAACTAGTTTTCTATCATGTGGATGAACCATAATTCACATAGCATTCTTCAAGCCATTTAAGTTGCTTCCAGGTTTTTATTATTTTAAAGTAACTTTCAGGGGACATTTTTATGATAATAACATTAAAATTATATCTTGGGCCAGGCATGGTAGCTCACGCTTGCAGTCCTAGCACTTTGAAAAGCTGAGGCTGGAGGATCGCTTGAGCTCAGGAGTTCGAGAACAGCCTAGGCAACATAGAAAGACCTCATCTCTATTTTTTTAAAAAATGAAAAGATAAAAAAAGAAAATTACATTATGATTTAATTAGATCCCTGTGTGCTGAGGCAGCATCCTTGGTTTAATTATTTTTTTATGTGCTTTGTCTTGATCGAGTTTAAAAATATTTCTAATATGTGAAAACATGTTTATGTATATATGTATGTATTTATATAAAATGGTTTATTTCTTAGAATTGCATTGTAATAACCACTTTAATTTGTCTTACTAGCGGAAACCCTTTCTGCGAGGATTCCAAATGCTAGGAAGCTAGGGGAGCCTATCCGAGCAGCTATTCCTTTACATCCACCCTACCACCCTTCAGAGCCTCGAGCACCCTGCCCCATAGGAAAAGAATACTTGTGTTCAAATCTCTATTCCCCAGCCGTAAATTCTACTGGAGAGTATATGGAATTTTCTGGGGTAAGTGGAAAAGCTTGCTTTCAGTTGGCTAGAAGTGCACGTGTATGTGTGTGTGTTGGTAATTGACCAGAAGCCCGTGTGTGTGTGTGTGTGTGTGTGTGTGTGTGTGTGCGTGTGTGTGTGTGTGTGGGTATTCTTTGTTGAGGAAGCCCTTATATTTAAAGAAGTCTCTGCTAGAATTGTCAGGCATATTGCACTCATCAAAGCATTGTACTTCTTAAAATTTGCTTCTGTATACACCCATACATTCTTGTTCTAGGAAGGTTGGAGAAAGATGAATATATATAAAGGGAAATAATAAGAGCCAACATGTAGTGAATGTTTATTTTGTGCCAGGCACAGCTCTGGATACTCTAGGGATACTGAATAATTCCCCAGAACAACTCTGGAATAGCTACTATGTTTATTTATCGTGGGGAAGCTGAGGTAGAGAGGGCAAGGTTATACAACAGTTATAGAGTCAGGATTTGAACTTGGACATTCTGGCTTCAGAGTCCATATTTTGTCCTTAATTTAATAATTTCAAATTTAGAAAACAAAATGGAAAAGAAAATAACCATCCATGCATATTCCCCATTATCCAGCATGAACCACTGTTCATACATTGGCCTATTTACTTCAATTGCAGTAAGCCAAAATTGCGCCACTGCACTCCAGCCTGGGCAACAGAGTAAGACTCTGTCTCAAGAAAAAAAAAATCATTTTTATATAGTAATTCCTGTCCTTATCTTTCTACAAAGAACAGGGCTGGGTGCGGTGCCTCACGCCAGTAATCCAAGCACTTCGGGAGGCTCCTTGAGCTGCAGAGTTTGAGAACACCCTGGGCAACATAGTGAGACCTTGTCTCTACTAAAAATAAAAAATTAGCCGGGATTGGTGGTGCATGCCTGTGATCTTAGCTACTTGGTAGGCGGAGCCAGGAGGATCACTTGAGCCCAGGAGCTACTGTAAGCTATGACTGTACTACTGCATTCCAGCCTGGGCAGCAGAGCAAGACCTTGTCTCAAAAAGAAAAAAAAAAGTAAAATAAGAAAAAACAGGCAGATTTGTACACAGGGTAGATTTATAAACAGTGATACATTCTCATTATTTAATAATTCAAAGCATTAAAAGTGCAGAGAGGAAATAAGCATTATTAATATTAGGTGACCACATTCTTAACATTCTATACATCTAAACAGGAGAGTGGATAGATAAAAAGAGGGATTAAATGGAGTCATAAGATAATGTTTACTTTTGGAGGAATCATAGTGGTGGTTGTGGAGGCAGTTCTGAGTTGGTAATATTCTGTTTCTTGACATGGGTGTCAATTAAATAGGAGTGTTTGTTTTGAAATAATTCATTGGGCTAGACATACCTCTAAAGTTTTATAAAACTATGATTAAATTAAAGAATTATGATTGAATTATATATAGTTGCTATTTACTAAAAGGTTGGTTTTTTTTTTTTTTTTTTTTTAAAGACAGATTGTTGCTCTGTTGCCCAGGCTGGAGTGTAATGGTACAGCCTGCACCCACTGCAACCTCTACCTCCCAGGCTCAAGTGAGTCTCCTGAGTAGCTGAGACTACAGACACACGTGACACCATGCCTGGCTGATTTTTTTATGTATATATATATATTTTTAGTTGAGATAGGGTTTTGCCCTGTTGGCCAGGCTGGTCTTGAACTCCTGATCTCAAATGATTCGCTTGCCTCCACCTCCCAGAGTGCTGAGATTACAGGCGTGAACCACCACCCCCAGCCTACCGAAAGGTACTTAATTTTATTTTAATAGAAAAAGATAATGAAGTGAAATTAAAGATATCATTAAACATTAAATAAATGTTTCATTATCACAAGAAGTATTTTCTAAAAGATTATCTGTAAGGCCAAGAAATAAATTTAGCCAGACACTGTGGCTCCCGTCTGTAATCCCAGCACTTTCGGAGGCCGAGGTGGGTAGATCACCTGGGTCAGAAGTTCGAGACCGCCTGGCCAGCAAATGAAACCCTGTCTCTACTAAAAATACAAAAAAAAATTAGCCAGGTTTTGTGGCACATGCCTGTAATCCAAGCTACTTGGGAGCTTGAGGCAGTGGAATCATTTGAACCTGGGAGGCGGATCAAGCCATTGCACTCCCGCCTGGGTGACAGAGCAAGACTCTGTCTCAAAAAAAAAAAAAAAAAAAAAAAAAAAAACAAATTTAAATGTTAAGGGTTTATATATATATTTTGGGGAGTGTTGTCTTTGTTTTAATTTGGACGGCCTTTATTGACTCTTCAAAAGATAACCACTTGAATACTTTCTACTAGTAATCATTTTGTTTTTGTTGCCCTGGTGTAGTGGTTAACTTCTGAAATTTCATATTTAGAACACCTGGCCTGTCTTTTTATTTGAATGGCATCCTGAGCCACACTTTTTCTCTGAGCACAAGTTTCTAGACATTGCTCTAGTCCTCTGGTGTATTGGGTGTCAATAGGGTGTTTTAACAAATGCACTTCAAAACATGGAGATTGAAGGGACATAGCTTTGTGCCACATTTCCTCCCTTGTTCACCCCCAAAAAGTTAATGTTTATTTGTAGCTTTTTCAAATCACTTTTTTTTTCTGTTTTTAATAGGCTCTAGATGATAGAGTTTTCTTAACTTCCAAGTTGCCTAACGATGGCAAGCAGGAAGTAGATCCAGCTCAGGTCCAGGGGCCTAGGACAAGGAAGGCTCCAAAAGGAAAAAGGTAACATTACTGCAAACTTCAGTGTTTATAGTCTGTTTGCAGAGGAATTTGAAAATGAAGGGGCATAATCTCCAAATTTAGCTGTGAAGACCAATGTGAAATATTTGTTAAAGCATGTATTACAGTTATTTTAAACTAAGTAATATACAGCTAGCTATTTAACTGTCACATGGTCACTTTTATTACAGAAATGAAAACAGAGCTACAGCCTCATCCTGCAATTCACCTTTCCCCCAGAGGCCAAGAAAGAGATTAACAGAACAAGAATTACGTGCTGTTTCAGAGAAACTCTCTCAGCGGCTCTCTGAACTAGATTGGGCAAGTCTTGTTTTTTCATCTATATTGAGATTCCCGAGAGTTAAGTTAGAATTTAAGTAATCTCTCAATTGAAAGTGAGGTATTAGAAAATTAGGTGTGTCTTAATAGTCTCTGTGAAAATGTTTCATAAGACAAGCAGGTAGAACAGGAACAGTGATATCTCAGCCTTTCATGATGTAACTAAATTGGGAACAGATTTATCCAAATTTTATTGAATTCTGATGAAAACTAAATCATTGAACATAAACAATAATGTTAAGCCATTTTTCTTAGATACATCTAGATAGTTTCCCTTTGTCGCTAAAGACAGATCTGGGCCAGGCGCAGTGGCTCACACCTTTAGTCCTGGCACTTTGGGAGACCAAGGCAGATGGATCACCTGAGGTCGGGAGTTCAAGACCAGCCTGACCAACATGGAGAAACCCTGCCTCTACTAAAAATACAAAAATTAGCTGGGTGTGGTGGTGCATACCTGTAATCCCAGCTACTTGGGAGCCTGAGACAGGAGAATCACGTGAACCTGGGAGGTGGAGGTTGCAGTGAGCCGAGATCACGCCATTGCACTCTAGCCTGGGCAACGAGAGCAAAACTCCATCTTAAAAAAAAAGAAAGATCTGGGTATAAAATTGAAGGTATCACAGATTCTGTTAAAATACAATATTACAGTTTTAAGGTATCATTGAATGAATGTTTTAGATCCCTGTGTGACTTACCCTAAAGTTTATTGAAACTTAATGCATAGCACTGATAGACACCTTTTTAAAACTAAACATATATGCCAGGCATGGTGGCTCACCCTTATTCCAACACTTTGAGAGGCTGAGGCAGGCGGATCACTTGAGCCCGGAAGTTTGAGACCAGCCTGGACAACATGGTAAAACCCCATCTCTACAAAAAAATACAAAAATTAGCTGAGCGTGGTGGCATATGCCTATAATCCTGGCTACTAATGTGGCTGAGATGGGAGGATCACTTGAATCCAGGAGGTGGAGGTTGCAGTGAGCCCAGCTAGCACCCCTGCACTCCAACCTGGAGACCCTGTCTCAAAAGTAAATAATAAAACCAAAAATGCATAAGCATCTGAAAACTTGTTATTAGTGACTGTCAAAGGAAGCTTTTTAAAGGTCTGTCTACTCCTACAAATTTACCTTCTGCCGAAATCAGTGAAAGGTGTTGAAAAGAATTTTCTCAATAGATGTTAAAAAGTGCCCTGGGTGATCGGATTAAAGAAAAGACTGATCATAAAGAAGATACTGGAAATGAAGAAGTAGAGGATGGAACTGAGGAGACACTGTCTCAGCACAGTGATGGCATCGTGGAGTATGGGCTAAAGAAGTCAAGGCCAGGTACTTCCCCAAAGACACTGAAAAGGGGGATATCCATGTGAACTGCTTAGGCAGTTCCATCTGTTTTTATTAACTTACATTCTAATTTTAAATAGTTGAGAAATATATAAAAGGATCAAAAATAATATCAAACACCTGGATCTTCCCCACCTAGAAGTAGCAGGTGTTAACAATTGTATTTGCTTTTGCCTCTTTGTGTTTAGGAAATAAAACAGTGGAAATCCCCTCTGCTCTCTCCACACATCTCTTTCCCCACCCTCAGCGCAACCACTGGCATCTTTTCTTCTTATCATTATTTTTATACTTTAACAGCCCATATATTATTTGTCTAAACATACTATTGTTTTATGTTGTTTAAAAATTTACATATTGTATATATTATTCTGCAACTTGTTTTTTCTGACATTGTCTTAGAAATCTATTTTATGTTGATAATTATAGATCCAGTTCATTCATTGTAACTGCAGTGTAACTGAGTCCTTACAGTATAGCAGTTTTGTGTGAGTTTGTGTATAGCACTGTCCATTTCCTCTATTGCTGGACATGTTTATTGTTTCCCATTTTTATTACTATAAAAATTCTGCAGTGAACAGCCTAGAATATGTGCAAGAGTTTCTGTGGGATCTCCATCTAGTAGGATTGCTGGATCGTCAGGCCTACATTTCTTCACAGTTGCCAACTTGTCCACCAAAGTGATTGTACTGGTTTATACTCATATCAGCAGTTTCTGGTTTGTCACCTCTTTGCAAATACTTCCTACTGTTTGATATGCCATTGTTCAAATCCAGTTATCCTGTCTTCCACCAACAAAAATCCTGCATATTTTACATTTAGTTGTTTTTCTTTCCTTTTTTTTCCTGAGACAGCGTACCCCTCTGTCGCCAAGCTGGAGTGCAGTAGAGCAATGTCAGCTCACTGCAGCTTCTGCCTCTCAGGTTTAAGCAATTCTCCTGCCTCAGCCTCCCAAATAGCTGGGACTACAGATGCCTGCTGCCATACCTGGCTATTTTTTTTTTTTTGTATTTTTAGTAGAGGTGGGTTTCATTATGTTGGCCAGGATGATCTTGATCTCCTGACCTCATGATCCACCCGCCTCAGCCTCCCAAAATGCTGGGGTTACAGCTGTGAGCCAGCACGCCCAGCCTTAACATTTAGTTTTCTCTACTTTGGTCATCCATTGTTTCTTCAGAAATAGTCTTTTTCTGACCCAAAACTTCCTTAACTTTTTCAGTTGTTTTTTACTCCTTCAAGAATGCTCTTTCCTTCTCTTGTTTCATCTCTCTTCCCTTTAAAATGACTCAGTTAATTTCTAGGCAGCCTCACCCAGGGACCTTCTTCTTTTCCCTTATTATGTACGTACACATGGTATCCTATTGTGAAAACAGATTTATAAATTGTTATTTCAGGTAGGTTTTTAGAGAAGAATACATCATGAGCAGCTGTCATTTAAAATAGATTATGCAAGTCAGTTTTTTAAAATACTTCTTAGAATTTAAAATGTGAACAATTTGAATTGAAAGCATGTGAAAAAAATAAAGCTCAGGGAAAAATTATTTATAAAGGTACCAAAGTAACTTCTTCAGTCTTAAGGCTATCTTGAAGTGCTTTTCCCACTGGACTCACCCTCTTCTCAACTAGCAGATGCCCAGACACACCTATAGACAATGGGATAAAAAGGTTTGTAGAAAGAAATGGTTTGTTAGAGCTCTTTGGTGGTATGCAATCAGATCGCTACGTAGGGAAGAATTGGGACCGCTTAGACAATGCTTAACACATTAACTTTGCTTATAAGCATGTATAATAAGATAGATATGTATGCTTATATCCCACCTTCCCAGGATCCATATAGGTAAAAGGATAGCAGATGCATGGCTCAGATAATTTGCCTTTTCTCTCTTCCTGTCTCCAGCCCTATCACCAAGAGCGCTCTCCATAGTCCTTTGTGCACAGGAGGCATTCCACGTGTTGAATATCCAAAGTTAAATGTAGAGCCTAAGTATTTGAGACAGTATGTATTTGTATGCATTTGTTTATTTATTTGGTGTTACCATACAAATACAAGTTAGTTACAGGAGAGAGTCCCTTTAGCACATTCACTCATCAGTCTCTTTGGATTTAGTAAAAACCAACTTTGGTTTACAGCATAACATTCTGGCTATCGGGAACTAATATTATATATCTTTTCTCTGTTGCAGGACTTTCCGTGCATAGAAAGCCACCCTACAGATCCCATTCACTCTCTCCATCTCCAGTTAACAAACAGAAACAGTTCCACATGGAGAGAAAAAGGCAGCGCAAACCAAGAGAAACAGATATCCGCCAGTTCCGAGCACAGGTACTTCCTCATCTCTTGACTACCATTGAGCAGTGGGAAATACCGTTTCCCTTCAGACAGATGCTACCGTGAACATGTTGTTGATTTAAGGCTTAAAATGATTAAATATTTATGAGCAGAGTGGATGATAGAGAGCTATGTGACATAGCTTATGTCCCCATTAGCAGAAAATTATACTCATGAAACTCAGAAAAAAGAACCTGGCTGGACATAGCTTGGAGTTCCAGTGGAAAGAGGAGATCAATGTGGTTGTTATTTTCAGAGTGAGCTTCAGATATGAAGGGAATTTGAGGTAGATTAAATGTGACAGGCCACTTGAGTACAAAGAAGATGAGATCAAGTATCCAATACAGGAATGAGAGGAGGAGGTTGGGATTCAACAAGGAGACTGATATGATTACCCATGGAGACTTTCCACTGTAGAATGTGGATTTTGAAATGTAGCATGGATTTAGAACACTTAAGTTGTTTGCTGTAGTAGGTTTTATAATGTGGTAGGATTTATAATGGCAAAAGACTATAACTAATTTAGATGTCTTACACTCATTTGTAACTTCCACTCAGGAGAATATCAACATAATTGCAAAAACTTGAGAAAAAAAATGCATGATGTAAAATTTTATTTTATGTCACAATTACATATGTTAATGTAGATTTGTGGGCTGGGTGCAGTGGCCCAACACTTTGGAAGGCTGAGACAGGTGGATCACCTGAGGTCGGGAGTTCAAGACCAGCCTGGCCAATATGGTAAAACCCCGTCTCTATTAAAAATACTAAAATTAGCTGGGCATGGCAGCGCACATCTGTAGTCCCGGCTACTCAGGAGGCTGGGGCAGAAGAATCGATTGAACTTAGGAAGCAGAGGTTGCAGTGAGCCAAGATTGTGCCACGGCTTCCAGCCTGCACAACAGATTGAGACTCTAAAAAAAAAAAAGAAGAAGAAAAAACATAGATTTGTGATGCAGAGTCTGAAAGGAATTTTTTTTTAAAGTGAATGAGCTTAGGCTGGGCTCAGTGGCTCACGCCTGTAATCCCAGCACTTTGGGAAGGCGAGGCAGGCAAATCATGAGGTCAAGAGATTGAGACAATCCTGGCCAACATGGTGAAACCCTGTCTCTACTAAAAATACAAAAATTAGCTGAGCATGGTGGCACATGCCTGTAATCTCAGCTACTCAGGAGGCTGAGGCAGGAGAATCTCTTGAATTGGGGAGGCAGTGGTTGCAGTAAGCCAAGATTGTACCACTGCACTCCAGCCTGGCGACAAAGTGAGACTCTGACTCAAAAAATAAATACATAAATAAAAATAAAAATAAGTGAATGAGCTTGATATTTTAGGGGTGGCAGGTATCATAGGTGAGTTTTTTCCTTCATTTGTATATCTTTTTAATAACTGTAATATTATATGACCTTTTCCCCTCTAGGCATTTACTGAAGCATTTGAAAGGGAACTAAGAAGACATAAAGTTCAAGAGAATATTGGACCTCTAGGGATACATGAGAAGGAGGAGGAAACAGTGGGTAAAAGTCTCCACTGTAATAAATGCCATTTGATGAGATGAGTGGGAAGTACAAAGATGATCCTTTTAAAAGAAGAAGGGGCCAACAGGGCCTTAATCATTAGCTCTTTAGAAAAAGGCAGGATTTCATGTCATGATAAAGGATTTTGGCTTATTAATAAGGCATTCAGGCTGCTAAAATATGGCAAGACATGGTACCAAAGAAAACTAGTGTTTTCCCCCTACTTAAAACTTCCATCGGTTTTTAAGGGTTTCTTTGACTTAGCAGTTCACCAGAGGCTTGAAGTTTTTATTGCCTTTCAAACAAATGGTTACAGAAATTAAGTGAAATCATGGGGAAAATGCTTATGCTGCGAAACTCATGAACAAAACAGGATAAAAAGTACAGTATGGTCACCACTAAACATACTACAGTTAGTTGCTTGAGAATTTTCATAATCTACATGGAAAAAGAGAAGTACATCGAGACATTAATAGTTTGGTTTTTTTTAAACATTAATAATGGTTGTATTTAGGGTATGGGACTATGGTAACTGAAACTTGATAAAGATTCAGTGCTTTTTCAAATTCCATGGGATGCCAGAGGCCAAAAGATGCCTTTAACTTGGAGTAGATGAATGTTAACCAGATTTTACAAATTTTAAGTAAGGTGGTTTGGCTGGGGAATAGTTAGCTGTTTTTGTCAATTTATAATATTTAAGATAAATGTATGAAAGAACTATTAGACCCTTTTTTTATTGTTTTATATCTGCTTCTAAGGAAAAAATATACACAGAAGAAGCTGTTCGTAAAGGAACTCCAGAGTATAGTCAGCCCTGGAAGATTTACTCTAGAAAAACCACAACTCAAAGTCCAAGAGGTGGCCTCCCAAAGCCAAATAAAGCAGTTCCAAGTAAGAACCACAGAATTGTATTTTATGGAAAACTGACAGCCTTTGAAAGCGTGTGCAACCTTCCGAGGATACAGCACTGAAAGCTAACATCCATCAGTTAGCGGAAGACGGTTTTTTAATCACTGCCATGTGGCTGGTTTTCTGTAGAGAGCTAAAACTCTTCAATAAGGAAGTATCTTAGGGAGGCCTATATATTGGCACCCAAGGAATGCCAGGACTGCCAACCGCTGCTCCAACTTTAGCCTCATTCCTGTATTTACTCACTCTGGCTCCCTTTTTGTCTGTTTCTGGGAAGTTGGTAGAATGAAGGGGATGCTCCAAGGCAAGCCGGTGGCCTGTCCATCTCCTGTATATATATATATTTTTTGGTTTGAAGACGGAGTTTGACTCTTGTTGCCCAGGCTGGAGTGCAATGGCGCAATCTCAGCTTACTGCAGCCTCTGCCTCCTGAGTTGTAGCAATTCTGCTTCAGCCTTCCTAAAGTAGCTAGCATTACCGGCGCCTGCCACCCCACCTGCCTAATTTTTGTATTTTTAGTAGAGACGGGGTTTCACCATCTTGGCCAGGCTGGTCTTGAACTCCTGACCTCAGGTGATCCACCTGCCCCAGCCTCCCGAAGTGCTGGGATTACAGGTGTGAGCCACCCTGGCCAGCCACCTCCTGTATATTGACTGTGCCGATTGGTGTATATAAGGAAACAAAGTCATAGAAATGTCAGGCTTCCAGTTACACCCCAAAGACTGCTGGCTTCCCTGCTATATCCTGCAACTTCTTTACAGGATAAAAACCAGAGACTTTTTCTTCTAAGCACTTGCCTACCAGGAATGTTGAGGAGTCTTCTGTGTTACCATATGCAAGGAAGCTACCCACATGCACTGAAGCAGCTGAGCAATTAGGATGGACTTCCCAGGACCAGCATGGCATCAGTCAGAAGTATTGAGCTTATTTTTATCCTTACCAGTAGTTGGCTTACTCCAATCAGAGAAAGAATGCACATTGTTGTAATAAGTACATTTAGAATTGTTCTTTTCAGGATCAAAACCACATCAGTTACATAAGCTTTGATCTACCAGGGATGTTGGATGACAGTTCTTGTCCAAAAGGCTCAGATTAAGAGCATCATCTTTTACCTTGCAGTGAAAGTAAGTGAACACAGTCTCCTGCCCCTTATGCTGGAGCAGTTTCCATTTCTCTATGTTTCTGGCCCAACACTAAGCAAAATGTGGAAACAGCAAATTGCACAGGTGGAACAGCTTAAAAAAGAGGCATGTAGAGAAAATCGATCAAAGAAGAAACTCCAAGATGAAGTAAGTTACTGTCATTCTTAAGCATAGGAGTTTAAGTCAGAAAAGAGAAGAGCTTATCCTTGAGAATTGAGTGACCAGCATTATTAACCTACTTGCCTTTGTGTCCCCCGTAAAGATAGAAGAAGCCCTAAGAAGGCATGACCTCCTTACTACCCTTGTCAAGAAAGAATATGAACACAACAAGAGACTGGTATGTTGGGTATTATGATTTTATTGTTATATTCATTGCCTTTATTTGTGCTAGCTGGGCAACAGTCCCATAGACTCTTAACCTCTAACACCTGCATGTGGAATTTTGTTTAGGTCTTTAGCCAAAATTGATAGCCCATGCTTGTAATCCCAGCACTTTGGGAAGCTTTGGTGAGAGGATCACTTGAGCCCAGCAGTTAAGAGACCAGCCTCACCAACATAGTGTGACACTGTCTTAAAAACATATATATGGGCATGGAAAAAATGAGCCTGGCATGGTGGAGTTTGCCTGTGGTCCCAGCTACTTGGGAGGCTGAGGTGGGAGGATCACTGGAGCCTGGGAGGGCCGCAGTGAGTTGTGATCTTGTTACTGTATTCCAGCCAGGGTCCCAGAGTGAGACCCTGTCTCAGCAACAAAACACACACAGACCCAAAATAAGGCGTGGGGGAAGAGCTAGGTACTTTGTATGCAGTTTCAGTTAGTCTTTATTGTAATGTATTAGAGATGTTTTCTATGGAATGAAAACCCTGAAGCTTTGAGGTCGTAAGTAACTTGCTCTGGGTCTCACTGATAAGCAAGGGACACAGCTGAGATTTTAATCCAGTTCTGTCTGTGGAACCCCATGGACCTCTCCTCTAGGTCCCAGTTGGCTGAACTTAGTGCTGTTTGCCCTTTCCCATCCTCTCAGGTCCCAAGTAGAGAGCTGCGGGACTTATCAGCCTCCATTTTAATTTTGACTATGAATTGTACTTAGAGAATTATGAAAGGAGAGGACAGAGTTCAGGAAGATATTTTAAAACCTTTGCCTGAGTGTGAAGTAGAAATAAGTCATAAGAACTGTAATACTAAACAGTTGCGGACACATCTTAGGAACTGCATGTGGTATTTTACTATGTGGGGAAAAAAATATCTGAAAAACCTACCAAAGAGACTTTATGTACATGACCTCATTTCATCTTCACTCCTGTGTCAGATATTGTCTAATTTCCTTAGTTTTTGCCTAATTAAATACACCTGACAACTCAAGCTCTGCTTCAAAGTCTGGGTGTGCCATTTTCCTACTCCTTGTGAGCCGCCATCTGGGTCAGTTTTGTTATCAGCCTTGTGGTGGCATGGGATGATGAGCTCTCAGTTCCAGGGGAGTGCCAAGGATCACCGCCACCCTCTGCCGTGGCGGGGGCTTTTTGGAGCTGCTCTTCAGATTGAGGTGATGAAGCTGCCCCACATACCTGGCTTATGTAAGCCTGAAGACATCGTGGTGGGGAGTGGGGCAGTTGAGAATGTTGGAGTCTGCATTCCTCTTGTCCTTACCCCTCTCTTCCATCCCCTTTCCCTTTCTTAGCAAGACTTCAAGGACTGCATTCATAGACAGAGGTTGACCCAATCAAAGATAAAAGAAAATCGACAGGCAATTGTTCGTGCTCGAAAATATTACGATGATTATAGAGTTCAGTTGCGTGCAAAAATGATGAGGATGAGGACCCGGGAAGAAATGGTAAGTCTGGCTTTTCTGTCCAGCCCTGTTAAGAACATGAATTTGTAACTTTTCAGGACCACCTTCTTGGTTTGTGACTCTTGTCCAAATGTCAATCCAGAATCTCTGTCGAAATCCTACAGTGCTGGCCCTGAGTTCAGCTTGGCCATGCTTCCTTTCCTTATTCCATTGTGCATTCCAGTCTTTTCTCATTGTCTGTGTCCCTCATCTTAATGTGAAGTCTTACTTCCTCCCCACCTCCTACAGATCACAGGTACTTATCCATTAAAACTGCTTTAGAGGTTTGGGAACATGTTGTAAGAGAGAGGAATTTGAGGTATAATAACATGACTTCAGATTCCACATGAAATCAGGAATCGTGTCAAACAGCTGTGTTATCAGGGGTTTCCACAAGGTATTTCTGTGTCATCTTAATCAGGCTGAAATGATTAACCTTTTGTGATCCCAAGCTAGCAGCAACTTTTATCTGTAAAATATTTTAGTAATTATAGTTAACTAGATTAAATACTTGGAAATATTTCTAGAGGAAGATACTTCTAAGGCTTTGAGGAGAGGGTAAGTACTTGTCAAAGGTAATAGCTCATGAATGCATTGCCATTAGAACCAGTTTTTCTATCTAGAAGTCACACTGATGAAAGGAGGACAAGTGGGCATATTCAAGCCCTTTGAACAGTGTGTTTTCCAGTGGCCTGCCAGATGATCACTTCCCCCTCCTCAGTTGTGTACATGTGTAGGTATGGCAGGTTTCTGCTCTGATGTTCTTTCCTGTGTACAGTACTCTGAATGTACATGGCTGCTTGAGAATGCTTCTATGAAGGCTGTAAAGAATCTGTGATACATGAAAAGATAATAAACACCTTAGTCATTAGGGAGATACAAATCAGAAACACAGTGAGAGATACCTCTCACACTTACTAGGATGGCTAAAATAAGGACAAGTTGGCAAGGCAAAGGGGAAACAACCCAAAGTATCTATCAATTGATGCATGGATAAACAATGTATATTCATTCCTACAGTCCGATGTTACTTGGTAATAAAACGGAATGAAGTATTCAAATAGACTGCAGTGCAGTATAGATAAATCTTGAAAATAGTTGGAGTATATCAAAGAAACCAAGTATGAAAGACCACAAATTACATGATTGCATTTATAGAAAGTGTTGAGAATATGGAAATCCATGGAGACAGAAAGTAGACAGACTGGTGACTGTCAGGGGCTACAAACTGGGACAGGGAGTGACTGCTAGTCAGTATAGGTTTTTTTGGGGGTGGTAAAAATGTTCTGTAGTTAGTGGTGATGTTTGCACAATTGACTATAATAAAATATACTGAATTATTTATTTTAAAAGAGTGAGGCTGGGCACAGTGGCTTACGCCTGTAATCTCAACACTTTGGGAGGCTGAGATATAAGGATTGCCTGGGACCAGCCTGGGCAATACAGTGAGACCTCATCTCTACAAAAAATTAAAAATTTAGCCAGGCATGGTGGCATATGCCTGTAGTCCCAGCTACTCAGGCAGCCGGGGGGAGAAATGCTTGAGCCTGAAGGTCAAGGCTGCAGTGAGCTGTGACTGCACCCCTACACCCCATCCTGGGTGACAGAGCACTAATACCCTGTCTCAACAAAAGGAGGTAAATTTTATGATACATGAATAATATCTGAATAATATTTTTAAAAATCTTTGTGAAATACAATCAGTATATATTGCTAGTTAGGCAAAATGATTATATTCCTCAGTGAGAGCTGAGCATGACTTTGTTTTTATGATTAAATAACTGACAGATATTTAAGAAACTGTTTGAAGAGGGTTTAAACATTCAGAAGCAAAGATTACGAGACCTAAGAAACTATGCCAAAGAAAAGCGAGATGAACAAAGGAGACGCCACCAGGATGAATTGGATTCCATGGAGAACTACTATAAAGACCAGGTGGGCTCCTGTCACTTGCTTATGCTATTGTGCCTAGTCCTGATCACTTGCACCTGTGGCAAAACTTTTTGATGGGGTTGTCTTTTTATTTTTGTTTGTATTTTTAGTGGAGACGGGGTTTCACCTTCCTAGCCAGGCTGGTCTTGAACACTTGACCTCAGGTGATCCGCCCGCCTCCCAAAGTGCTGGGATTACAGGCATAGAACCACTGTGCCCAGCATGTTTGTTTTTTTCTTATAAATTTGTTTAAGCTCTTGTAGATTCTGGGTATTAGCCCTTTGTCAGATGGGTAGATTGCAAAACTTTTGCCATTCTGTTGGTTGCCGGTTCATTCTAATGATATTTTGCTGTTAAGTTCAATTAGATCTCATTTGTCTATTTTGGCTTGTTGCCATTGCTTTTGGTGTTTAGTCATGAAATCCTTGCCTACACCTGTGTCCTGAATGGTATTGCCTATGTTTTCTTCTATGATTTTTGTAATGTTAGGTCTTATGTTTAAATCTTTAATCCATCTGGAGTTAATTTTTCTATCAGGTGTAAGAAAGGGATTTAGTTTCTGCTTTCTGCATATTGCTAGCCAGTTTTCAACACCATTTATTAAATGGAGAATCCTTTCCCCATTGCTTGTTTTTGTCGGTTTGTCAAAGATCAGATGGTTGTAGATGTGGTATTATTTCTGAGGCCTCTGTTCTGTTCCATTGGTCTACATCTCTGTTTTGGTACCAGTACCATGCTACCATGCTGTTTTTATTACTGTAGCCTTGTAGTATAGTTTGAAGTCAGGAAGTGCGATGCCTCTACCTTTTTTNACCTTTGTAGTATAGTTTGAAGTCAGGTAGCATGACACCTCCACCTTTGTTCTTTTTGCTTAAGATTGTCTTGGCTGTATGGGCTCTTTTTTGGTTCCATGTGAAGTTTAAGGTGGTTTTTTCCAATTCTTTGAAAGTCAATAGTAGCTTGATGGGAAGAGCACTGAATCTGTAAATTAC
The DNA here is from genome assembly GCF_001604975.1 of Cebus imitator. Classification (NCBI taxonomy): domain Eukaryota; kingdom Metazoa; phylum Chordata; class Mammalia; order Primates; family Cebidae; genus Cebus; species Cebus imitator. Next base: position 199,772 of record NW_016107965.1, on the reverse strand, counting down.
TTTGGTCATTATGGCCATTTTCATGATATTGATTCTTCCTAACCATGGGCATGGAATGTTTTTCTATCTGTTTGTGTCCTCTTTTATTTCCTTGAGCAGTGGGTTTGTAGTTCTCCTTGAAGAGGTCCTTCACATCCCTTGTTGCATTCCTAGGTATTTTATTCTCTTTGTAGCAATTATGAATGGGAGTTCACTCATGATTTGGCTCTCTATTTGTCTGTTGCTGGTATATAGGAATGCTTGTGATTTTTGCACATTGATTTTGTATTCTGAGACTTTGCTGAAGTTGCTTATCAGCTTAAGGAGATTTTGGGCTGAGATAATGGGGTCTTCCAATTATACAGTCATGTTGTCTGCAAATAGAGACAATTTGACTTCCTCTTTTCCTAATTGAATACCCTTATTTCTTTTTCTTGCCTGATTGCCCAGGCCAGAACTTCCAATACTATGTTGAATATGAGTGGTGAGAGAGGGCATCCTTGTCTTGTGCCAGTTTTCAAAGGGAATGCTTCCAGATTTTCCCCATTCAGTATGATACTGGCTGTGAGTTTGTCATAAATAGCTCTTAGTATTTTGAGATATATTCCATTGATAACTAGTTTATTGAGAGTTTTTAGCATAAAGAGCTGTTGAATTTTGTCAAAGGCCTTCTCTGCATCTGTTGAGATAATCATGTGGGTTTTGTCTTTGGTTCTGTTTATGTGATGGATTATGTTTCTAGATTTGCATATGTTGAATCAGCCTTGCATCCCAGGGATAAAGCTGACTTGATAAGTTGGATAAGCTTTTTGACATGCTGTTGGATTCAGTTAGCCAGTAGTTTATTGAGGATTTTCGCGTCAGTGTTCATCATGGATATTGGCCTGAAATTTCTCTTTTGTGTCTCTACCAGGTTTTGGTATCAGGATGATGTTAGTCTCATAAAAGGAGTTAGGGAGGATTCCCTCTTTTTGTATTGTTTGGAATAGTTTCAGAAGAAATGGTACCAGCTTTTCTTTGTACCTCTGGTAGAATTCAGCTGTGATCCCATCTGGTCCTGGACTTTTGGTTGGTAGGCTACTGCCTCAATTTTAGACCTTGTTAATGGTCTGTTCAGGGATTCAGTTTCTTCCTGGTTTTGTCTTGGGAGGGTGTAAATGTCCAAGAATGTATCCATTTCTTCTGGATTTACTGGTTTATTTGCATAGAGTTGTTTGTAATAATCTCGGATGGTAGTATTTCTGTGGGATTGGTGGTGGTATCCCCTTTATCATTTTTTATTGCATCTATTCAATACTTCTCTCTCTTGTTTTTTATTAGTCTGGCTAGTGGTCTATTGTGTTGGTCTTTTCAAAAAACCAGCTCCTGGATTTACTGATTTTAAGGTTTTTTTTATATCTCTGTCTCCTTCGGTTCTGCTCTGATCTTAGTTATTTCTTATCTTCTGCTAGGTTTTGAATTTGTTTGATCTTGCTCCTCTAGTTCTTTTAACTGTGACATTAGGGTGTTGATTTTAGATCTTTCCTAACTTTTCTTATGGGCATTTAGTGCTATAAATTTCCCTCTAGACACTGCTTTAAATGTGTCCCCCAGAGATTCTGGTGCGTTGTGTCTTCGTTTTCATTGGTTTCGAAGAACATCTTTATATCTGTCTTCATTATTTATCCAGTCGTCATTCAGGAGCAGGTTGTTCAGTTTCCATGGAGTTGTGCGGTTTTGAGTTAGTTTCTTAATCCTGAATTCTAATTTGATTGCACTGTGGTCTGAGAGACTGTTATGATTTCCATTCTTTTGCATTTGCTAAGGAGTGACTTACTTCCAATTATGTGGTCAATTTTAGAGTAAGTGCTATGTGATGCTGAGAATATATAGTCTGTGGATTTGGGGTGGAGAGTTCTGTAGATGTCTTTAGGTCTGCCTGGTCTAGATCTGAGTTCAAGTTCTGGATATCCTTGTTAATTCTGTCTCGTTGATCTGTCTAATACTGACAGTGGGGTATTAAAGTTTCCCGCTGTTATTGTGTGGGAGTCTAAATCTCTTGGTAGGTTACATTAAGAACTTGCTATATGTATCTGGTGCTCCTGTATTGGGTACATACATACTTAGGATAGTTAGCTCTTCTTGTTGCACTGATCTCTTTACCATTATGTAATGCCCCTTTTTGTCTCTTTTGATCTTTGTTGGTTTAAAGTCTGTTCTATCAAAGACTAGGATTGCAACCCCTGCTTTTTTTTGCTCTCCATTTGCTTGGTAAATCTTCCTCCATCCCTTTATTTTGAGCCTATGTGTGTCTTTGCATGTGAGATGGGTCTTCACTCTTTATCCAATTTGCCAGTCTTTTGATTGGGGCGTTTAGCCCATTTACATTTAAGGTTAACATTGTTATGTGTGAATTTGATCCTGCCATTTTGATGCTGGCTGGTTGTTTTGCCCATTAGTTGATGCAGTTTCTTCATAGTGTCGACGGTCTTTACAGTTTTTGCAGTGGCTGGTACGGTTGTTCCTTTCCATGTTTAGTGCTTCCTTCAGGAGCTCTTATAAGGCATGCCTGGTAGTGACGAACTCTCTCAGCAGTTGCTTGTCCGTAAAGGATTTTATTTCTCCTGCACATATGAAGCTCAGTTTGGCTGGATATGAAATTCTGGGTTGAAAATTATTTTCTTTAAGGATGTTGAATATTGCCCCCACTCTCTTCTGGCTTGTAGGGTTTCTGCTGAGAGATCTGCTGTGTCTGATGGGCTTCCCTTTGTGGGTGACCTGACGTTTCTGGCTGCCCTTAGCATTTTTTCCTTCATTTCAACCCTGGTGAATCTAACGATTATGTGCCTTGGAGTTGCTCTTCTCTAGGAGTATCTTTGTGGTGGCCTCTGTATTTCCTGAATTTGCATGTTGGCCTGCCTTGCTAGGCTGGGAAAGTTCTCCTGGATAATATCCTGAAGAGTGTTTTCCAGCTTGGATTCATTCTTCCTGTCACATTCAGGTACCCTCATCAAACATAGATTTGGTCTTTTCACATAATCCCATATTTCTTGGAGGCTTTGTTCATTTCTTTTCACTTTTCCTATAATCTTGCCATCTTGCTTTATTTCATTGAGTTCATCTTCAGTCTCTGATATCCTTTCTTCCACTTGATCAATTTGGCTATTGAAACTTGTGTATGCTGTGTTTTTGAGTTCCATCAAGTTGTTTATGTTCTCTATGCTGGTTATTCTAGTTAGCATTTCATCTAACCTTTTTTCAAGGTTCTTAGTTTCCTTACATTGGGTTAGAACATGCTCCTTTAAGCTCAGGGAAGTTATTACCCACTTTCAGAAGCCTGCTTCTGTCAATTCATCAAACTCATTCTCCATCCAGTTTTGCTCCCTTGCTGGTGAGGAGTTGTGATCCTTGGAGGAGAAGAGGCATTCTGGTTTTTGGTGATTTCAGCGTTTTTGCACTGATTTCTTCACATCTCTGTGGATTTATCTACCTTTGGTCTTTGAAGTTGGTGACTTTTGGATGGGGTCTCTGAGTGGACGTCCTTTCTGTTAATTCTCCTTCTAACAGGCCCCTCTGCTGCAGGTCTGCTGGAGGTTCACTCTAGACCCTGCTTGCCCGGGAATCACCTGCGGGGGCTACAGAACAGCAGAGATTGCTGCCTGTTCCTTCCTCTGGTAGCTTCATCCCAGAAGGGTACCTGCGAGATGTCAGCCAGAGCTCTCCTGTATGAGTGACTCCCAATCAGGATAAATAGGGGTCAGGGAGCCACTTGAGGCAGTCTGTCCCTCAGCTGAAGTGCTGTGCTGGGAGATCTGTTGCTCTCTTCAGAGCTGCCAGGCAGGGATGTTTAAGTCTGCTGAAGCAGACCCCACAACCGCCCCTTTGCCCAGGAAGAAGGGAGTCTAGTCACTATCTGCCTGCAGAGGCCTTGCTAAACTGCCATGGGCTCCACCCAATTGCTGTGTAAACTTTCCTGGGACTTTGTTTACACAGGCAAGGTTAAAACTGCCTACCCAAGCCTCAGCAATGGTGGGTGCCCCACCCCCCATGGAGCGCACATGTCCCAGGTTGAACTCCAACTGCTGTGCTAGCTGCAAGAATTTCAGGCCAGTGGATCTTAGCTTCCTGATCTTTGTGGGGGTGGGGGGAACTGCCAAGCCAGATGACTCAGCTCCCTGGCTTCAGCCCCCTTTTTTACAGAGAAATGAACGGTTTGTCTTGCTGGCGTTCCAGGTGCCACTGGGGTATGAGAACAACAACAACAACAAAAAATGCTGCAGCTAAAACGACTGCCCAGTTTTGTGCTGGAAACCCGGGGTGCTGGTGTTGTAGGCACCAGAGGGAATCTCCTGCTCTGCAGGTTGTGAAGACCATGGGAAAAGCCCAGTACCTGAGCCAGAGTGTCAGAATATCCAGAAAAATCCCTAATGGCTTCCCTTGGCTAGGAGAGGGAGTTGTCCAGCCCCTTGTGCTTCCCAGGTGAGGTGACGCCCCACCCTGCTTCAGCTTGTCCTCCTCGGGCTGCACCCACTGTCTAACCAGTCCCAATGAGATGAACCCAGTTACCTCAGTTGGAAATGTGGAGATCACTCACCTTCTGGCTTGCTCTCACTGGGAACTGTGGACTGGAGCTATTCCTATTTAGCCATCTTGGCGGAAGTCTTTTTTTTTTGAGATGGAGTCTTTATTCTGTCAGTTACCAGGCTGGAGTGCAGTGGCGCAATCTCAGCTCACTGCAACCTCTGCCTCCTGGGTTCAAGTGATTCTCCTGCCCCAGCCTCCCGAGTAGCATCTCCTGACCTTGTGATCCACCTGCCTTGGCCTCCCAAAGTGCTAGGATTACAGGCGTGAGCCACCACGCCCGGCTGGACCCCATTTTAAAGACTGAAATTTAAGATCAAATCATTCTTGACCACAGAACAGTATATTGCCCTATTTCCATTAAAATGATTTTAAGGCCGGGCGCGGTGGCTCAAGCCTGTAATCCCAGCACTTTGGGAGGCCGAGGCGGGTGGATCACGAGGTCAAGAGATCGAGACCATCCTGGTCAACATGGTGAAACCCCGTCTCTACTAAAAATGCAAAACATTAGCTGGGCATGGTGGCGCGTGCCTGTAATCTCAGCTACTCAGGAGGCTGAGGCAGGAGAATTGCCTGAACCCAGGAGGTGGAGGTTGCGGTGAGCCGAGATCGCGCCATTGCACTCCAGCCTGGGTAACAAGAGTGAAACTCCGTCTCAAAAAAAAAAAAAAAAAAAAATAAAATGATTTTAAGCCTATGAACATTAAGAAATGTTACATTTGGACTACAAACATTAAATATAAGATCTGATTTTTTTCTTCCTTATCAACAGTTTTCATTGCTGGCAGAAGCCATATCACAGGAACATCAAGAACTTAAAGCCCGAGAGAAATCTCAGGCCCAGGTAATAATTAACAAGATAGAAGTCAAGTCAGATGCTGCGTGGTAACTGTTTATGTCAACAAGGGACCTCAGACATTAGTGGTTGGAGCAGTAAGCTACACTATACAGCCCAGGTGTGCAGTGACTGTACCAGCACCTAGGTTTGTGTAAGCACACTGACATTTTGCACAGTAACAAAATCACTTAATGATGCATTTCTTGGAACATATCTGCATCATTAAGTGACACATGACAATTTATTTGCATTTTTAGGAAGTAGAAAACAAATGTATTATGCCTTTAAAGTGAATGGAGAGAAGACAAATAAGGAAATCCATCTATGACCCAAGACATTTTTATCCTATGATTTTAACTTTTTTAGTTAGGTCTCCGTGGGAACTGCTGCTAGATTGTTAAAATTTTTGGAGGAGTTTGATTAGCTGGAAGGTGGAGAGGGAACAACAGTAGATGAGGGCCTGGGTAAGTGCTGTGAATAGTGGGATGACGTGCCTTCTCTTTTCAGACTTTACATAAGGTGAAGAGGGAGCTGAGATCTAAGATGGAGAAGGAAATTCAGCAACTGCAGGACATGATAACACAGAATGACGATGATGTTTTCTTCCGGGAACTGGAAGCTGAGCGCTTCAGATCTCGGCTTCAGCTGGCTTCCTTTCAGTACAGTAAAAGTCCCTCGCTATGAGGTCAGACATGCTCATAGGTGAGGGTTTCGGAGGCCTTTCCCAGGACAGAGCTAGAACTGACCCAGTAAACAGTGTAAACCAGAAAAAAATCATTTTCAAATGCTTTATCTATATTTTCATTCCAGTACTTATGATTTTTTAAATAAAAATTTATTTTCTAAAACCTTATTGCTTTTGAATTTATGACCTAACATCTGAAAGGGGGTAATCTTCATTAGTTGTATTTGTGCTAAAGTAATTAACAAGCCTTGTTTGAACAGCCAACTCCTGAAGCCTGTTGCTTTAAGTCAACAAAAATAAAGAATTTAGAATTAGCACTTGAGGACAAAAAATACATATTTGAATCATTAATTAGAAAAGAAAGGTGAGTGGTTATCATCAGAGGTGGGCCTTGGAGAACGTTGACAGTACTGTCTATGTTTAGGCTTTTTTTTGAGACAGAGTCTCACTGTGTCACCCAGGCTGGAGTGCAGTGGCACAATCTTGCCTCACTGCAGCCTCTGCCTCCCAGGTTCAAGGCATCAGCCTCCTGAGTAGCTGGCATTACAGGCATACACCACTGTGCCCAGCTAATTTCACATTTTTAGTAGAGACGGAGTTTCACCATGTTGGCCAGGCCGGTCTCGAACTCCCGACCTCAGGTGATCTGCCTGCCTTGGCCTCCCAAAGTACTGGGATTACAGGCATGAACCACCGCACGCTGTGTAGGCTTTTCATAACATGGCTAGAAGATGAGAATATGCAATATGGCAGCCGGATGTGGTGGCTCACACCTGTAATCCCAGCACTTTGTGAACCAAGGTGGGCAGATCACTTGACGTCAGGAGTTGGAGACCAACCTGGCCAACATGATGAAACCCCATCTCTACTAAAAATACAAAAATTAGCTGGGTGTGGTGGTGCCCAGCTGAGGCAACATATAGTATAGAAAAGATCCAGAAGCGTAGCACCCAGGCATACAAGGTGTGACTCTGAGTGTTGTTAGATTATGTAGTACAACTAGATTTGTTAGAACAAGCCTAACAATGCTATTTTTTTTTAAATGTAAAATATTTTAGGAAGACTGAAGTTGCTAGTTCTGGTGATTGGTGGGAACTGGTACTCTTTACTAAGCTAAAAACTAGGAATAATCAAAAAAAGAATTTATGAGAGAATTGGCCAGGGAAGGAATAGGATTGCTCAGCAAAGGTCAGAAAATAGGAGACAAAAAACATATTTTTGAAATATGAAAAGCAAATAAAGACCACTTCACCAGACTAGCTTAGCAAGCAGAGGCCGGTGCAATTCAAGTGCTGTGGATCGTGTCTATCAAGCCAGTTGGCCTGGAGCAGTCCAGGAAAGCCTCATCACAATCATGCGTTTGGAAAGCACTATGTAGGGGGGTGTTATAGAATGAGGTGCTTGGTATTAGAACTAAATCCTCATCTATCATAAATAGGGACTAACCAGACTGTATTTAAAATTAATTAAGAGAAGGCTGAGGTGGGTGGATCATGTGAGGTTAGGAGTTTGGAGACCAGCCTGGCCAACATAGTGAAACCCCATTTCTACTAAAAATACAAAAATTAGCTGTGCATGGTGGTACATACCCTGTAATCCCAACTACTTGGGAGACTGAGGCACGAGAATTGCTTGAACCTGGGAGGTGGAGGTTGCAGTGAGCTGAGATAGTCCCACTGCACTCTAGTCTGGGTGGCGGAACAAGACTCTGTCTAAAAAAAAACAGAACAGAGCATTATGAAAATTAGGAGAAATATCTTAGGTTCCCTTGCTCATCCCATGGACTGCACCATGGCATGGTGGTGCCCACCCGTAGTAGTCCCAGCTACTTGTGAGGCTGACATAGGAGGATCAACATGAGCCCAGAGTTTGAGGCTACAGTGCACCATGACTATGCCTGTGAAATAGCTACTGTACTGCAGCGTGGGCAACACTGTGAGACCTTGCCTCTTAAAAAAACACCCAAGGCTGGGATTCAGTGCCTTGCTGTGCTGGGTTATTTACTCATGTGCTCCCATCATGACTGACTGCTTTGCTGTACAGAAATTGAGTTTTAAATACTTAAGTTTGAACTTGGCCTACAGTGAGACACAGGCTAGAAGCATTACTTTGGAAGTTCATTTCCTAACCACCATGCAAAGCTATATGGCTAGCAGCTAGTACAGAGCCTGGCATGTAGTAGGAGCACAGTAAGTATTTGTTGAATGAAGAGAGGACAAATCACATTTAGGGCAGACACCTTTTAAATAAAATTTAACTTTAAAATCTGGTCTATGGCTGGTGCGGTGGCTCACGCCTGTAATCCCAGCACTTTTTTAGGAGGCCAAGGCAGGCAGATCATGAGGTCAGGAGATCGAGACCATTGTGGCAACATGGTGAAACCCCAGCTCTACAAAAAATAGAAAAAATAGCTGAGTGTGGTGGTGCGTGCCTGTAATCCCAGCTGCTCGGGAGGCTGAGGCAGGAGAATCACTTTAACCAGGGAGTTGGGAGGTTACAGTGAGCTAAGATCGTGCCGCTGCACTCCAGCCTGGCGACAGAGTAAGACTCCATCTCAAAAAAAAAAAAAATCTGGTCTGTCTAGTTTGCTACAAGTGTTAACATAGCAATGTTACACTTTCCTAATTACCTCCTCTATCCTGTTACTAGGATCTTGTTCTGTTGTATCTATCCTATTGTATACACATATATTGTAAATACATGGGATATAAAAGACAAATCAATATAGTGGGTAACGTGGTTAACCTTCATTACAATAGAGGTTTTGTAATGTTTTTCAGGTTAAACTTCCAATCATTAGTCAAACTTGTGGATAATTTGTAGACTATTATAATACTAAAAAAATTAAAAATTGTTTTTGAGACAGAGTCTCAGTCTGTTGCCCAGATTGGAGTACAGTGGCACAGTCATGGCTCACTGCCTCCCAAGTAGCTGGGATTACTGGCACATGCCACCACACCTGGCTAATTTTTTATTTTTAGTAGAGGCAGGGTTTTACCATGTTGGCCAGGCTGGTCTCGAACTGACCTTTTAATCCACCTACCTCAGCCTCCCAGAGTGCTGGGATTATAGGAAGGAGCCACCACGCCTGGCCAAAAATCTTTAATGTACTAAAACTTTATAAATTTTAAATAAAACTAGTAAACACAGCACTGAAGGACAAAGTAAAACAAAAAAAACAGAAAAATTTCAAGAGAATATAAAAGAACAGCATGCTCACCTTTTGAACTTTTAATACACTGCTACTACTTACACATTTCCCAGGTGTTCCTTCTGTTGTACCCTGTGCTGTGTAGAGATTTACATAGACCATATTCATTCCTTTTCCATCCATGGAGTTAGCTGGACTTTAGAGTAGTGCACTATAAACCTTAAAATCCACGGCTTCTAGAAAAATTTTGAGAATTTTACTGCACAATATGCCAAGGTAGGGCTGGCAAATATGAGCCCCTATCATAGCCCTGCCCTCCAGAGCAGAGATGGTATTATAACAAATATGGTCGCAGACTGGTGACAGGACCAAGACGCTCTTCCCCACTAACCCCTGACCACCCTCAGAAATCCACATATGCATAGCCCCAAACAGCTACTGCCAACTAAGCAGTCACCACGCCAGGGAAAACGGGCACCTTCCATGCTCTGCCTGGAGACAGGAGGCCTAAGCTCTGCAGCATTACAGAGGCATCAACTAAGGATGGCATGTGTTCCTGAACTTTTCATTTTGTGACTCATGTCACCCTCCATAGAGCCAATCATAAATGTTTTCAAAACAATTAATTTCAAACTCAGTATTCTTTAAAAATGTTGATGCTGTGACAGTGCAAACAGCATTGATTTTATTGCTCGACTTCGGCATGGGCACATACATAGTTAATTTTTAAAAACCATTTATACAGATGTTATCGATAAAGCTCATGTAACAAATAAGTGAAAATACAAAGGATATCAAAGCTAAAACACTCTGTAATAAATACAAATACAATGAAAATGATAAAACTTTGTTTTTAAAGTCAGTTTGAGAGAAGGAATAATATTACATAAAGTGAACTAATTACATCTAGAAATAAAACAACCCAGCATTTGGAACAATCATCATCCTAACATAATGTTAAATACCACAAATGGCACCCGTTGACTGTACGCTTAGAAACAAGCAGAAGGAGCTGCTCTACCAAACTAAGGATGGCTAGAACACCCTCTAACTCCTGACAATGCATCCGTCCAATGCACTGGAAGTTCAAAGCCCAGATTTAGTGTTGTAAAGTGAATTACACTGTATTCAAAAGAAGAGAATCTTGTGCTCCGGACTGTAAATACACGAAAGAATAAAGGCTTGGTAAAAACCCATTCAGGGCAACAAACTGTGCAAAACAAAATGTACACTATACACAGCGCTATTTAAAACCTACACCAAGATACAAGGCCTTTGGAGACAAAACTCACCTCTCTGTACTGCCTATGAGCTCTACAAAGTAATCTCTGTTCATAACTAAGCATTCATGATGGAAAGGCAAGAGTATGAAAACAGATACCACATATCTAAAATAATAATACAGCTAGAAGGAAGAGAAGAAAAAGCCAGTTAAGAGGGACATGGAAATAAATATTCACATTAAACATGAGGTGCAAGTCCATGGTTCAATGGCAGATTGGGGGGTTTTGCTTAGCACCTATTTGGAAGCAATCAGGTAATGTAACTTTGAAATGGAAATTAAATCATGTTTTTATATGTGTTGGTGCTACCACAGACAGTTATAGAGAGTAATTTATTTTTTTTGAAACGGAGTCTCGCTCTTGTCGCCCAGGCTGGAGTGCAGTGGTGCAATCTCGGCTCACTGCAAGCTCTGCCTCCAGGATTCAAGCAATTCTCCTGCCTCAGCCGCCTAAGCAGCTGGGATTACAGGAGTGCGTCACCACACCCAGCTAATTTCATGTTTTTAGTAGACATGGGGTTTCACCATGTTGGCCAGGCTGGTCTTGAACTCCTGACCCTCAAGTGATCAAACCGCCTTAGCCTCCCAAAGTGCTGAGATTACAGGCTCGAGCCACCGAGCCCGGCCAATTTTTTTTTTAAAGCTCTATTAAATCATTAGTATAAAGTTAAAAAGGCACTCAAAAAGCAATGGTATTTGCCTGCTTTATAAAATTGTATATTAAAATAAGTGATAGTAGCATTTCATTATTACTGCATCCCTGTCAGTTATGATATCTATAAAGTATCCATTATGTACTTATTTTTTACTGAAAGATTTTAGAAGTAGGCACAATTATAAACTGCACTAGTGCTTTAATATAAAAGCAAGATGAGCCTGCAACCAACAAGGTACTAGCATGACAGCTGAAAATTACTGATCATCAAAGAACGTAGACACCACTTCCATACATTTCAAAATGTTCTTCAGTACTCAGAATGCAATGTGAAAAAACCAAATTGTTTGAAAGGAAAAAGGTAGGCATAAGCATATACCACTGCACAGTTATAACTGTGACTAGCTTACTTGTGACAGTTGATTTGGCCAATGAAACACATTGAAATACTTTACTACATAAGTAGTTCTCAACTTCTTAACGCAGCAAAATCTCCCCTTCTTTTATCCCACCTATTCCTCCCCGCTCTGCTGCACCCCATGAAAGCTTACTTGAAATTTCAATATATAAAAGAGAAAAACGAACTGTTCTGGGTAAAGGGCTGGGGATATGGAGCCTGAGGCCCCTGCTCGAATACCAGCGAGGCCTGCCCCCTTGCTCCCTCTCTCTGCCCCTCTTCTCTGCAACCACCACTCCTGAGGCACCCCTGAGGAACCCTTGGGCTCCAAGAACACAGACTGAAACCCACTCAATCACAGAACACAGAATACCAATTTACTTGATAACTTTAAATTCTGCAGCTTAATAATCTCATTAAAAATTTGCTTATTTCTTCATCTGGAAAAAAAAGAGAAAAAAACTTTGCTTCTTTCACATCAATTTTGTAAAAAAAAAACCAAATGGAGCATATTTTTGATGGTTGAATTTAAAAATCTACCTGTGATTTCAGATTCTTTCACTCCCTCACCCCAGAGTTTTGGTTGCTTCTGGATCATACAACATGCCACACACCTTGAAAGCTAAATCTGGACATTTCAAAATCAGATGCAGATCTTCAACACCAAGGGAAGTGGGATTCCCTTACTTCCAAAATGAGCTATTCAGTTTCAAAGTAATTTGTATCATAGAGTTAGAATCACTATTTCTTTTTTTCTTTTTCTTTTTTTTTTTTTTTGAGACGGAGTTTCGCTCTTGTTACCCAGGCTGGAGTGCAATGGCGCGATCTCGGCTCACCGCAACCTCCGCCTCCTGGGTTCAAGCAATTCTCCTGCCTCAGCCTCCCGAGTAGCTGGGCCTACAGGCGTGCGCCACCATGCCCAGCTAATTTTTGTATTTTTAGTAGAGACGGGGTTTCACCATGTTGACCAGGATGGTCTCGATCTCTTGACCTCGTGATCCACCCGTCTCGGCCTCCTAAAGTGCTGGGATTACAAGCGTGAGCCACCGCGCCCGGCCTAGAATCACTATTTCTTTAGTAATCACATCCCCATACTACCACCCCCTTAACCCCACTTCATTCTGTTAGGTAAAGCAGGATTTTCTAAGCGTATTAATAATCTTTAGAGCAAAATTCTTCCTTTTTCATTATTTTAGCCAATTAAAATTATGAGGAGTTAACACTTTAGGATGGTTTTGTTAATGGAAACTTACACTATAATTAAAATACAATATAAATTAGGTGCACTTGTCAGAGGCTTTGGTTTACAGAAATAGCATATATAAAGATAAGCTGACCCAGCAAAATAATGAAAATCCCATTCCATCCACATGCTCTGAGAAGCTATAAAAATGCAGTATTTTAAGATTAAAAGTAAGTCCAAAATACCTAATTGTATCAATTCAAGATAAAAACATGAGGGTTTTTTTAAAAGAGTCTCTTAAAAACAGGGAGCCCCTGAACACATTTTATTGTAGCAAATAAATGACTAAGTTTAGACTAAATGGCTGCATTAGGAATTTGACAACCAAAATTATATAGCTGTATTCCAGGAAATTCATTCTTGAAAACTGTAAAAAAGACCCACTTACACTAGGCTGGAACATACAATGCAAAATATAATGCTCTGCTATAGAAAAACACAACATGTAAAATGGCTTAATTTCTTAAAGATGATTCTTTTAGCCAATTGTTTACAAAGGTAGAATAATTCAAAATAATTTTATTTTTTTTACAAAGAGCAAGTACAGGAGCTATTCAAAATCATGGATTCAATCAAAATGAAATGTGACTTGTACCGACTGCTGAAGTTGTCTTGATGTTTGAGAGACTTGAAATCTGAAGCGATTTGAATAGATTACCTTTTATAAAAATAGTAGTAGTCTTTAAGTGTAGAATACTGCCTAACTCTGGAAATGTAGGAAAAGTCAGCATTCTTTAGGTTCAAGATATTAAGTTTAAATAGCAGCTGAATGTGGCCTCATGGCAAAGCATAAAGACCTTTTTTTTTTCCTTGAAAAGGAATTTCAAAATTGTCCTTTCCCCTCACAGTGTCCTAGAATTAAAAAAAAAGGGGGGGGGGATGTTTTCCTGTATTTCAGCATTCTTTGAAATCCTGCTGAAAGGGGGCTGTCAGTCAGGGTTGTATAAATAGAGTCCTGGGTAAATCCTTGAAGCTCATCATTCCACAGCAAATCCACATGTTTCTTCGATGGCTGTTAGCAGCTTTTCATAGAGCTTTTCATAGCTTTCATAGGGCGGAATGTCTATTCGATTGAAGCTGTGAATAAGCAAAACAAATTTTATACAGTTCATTCAAAGTAAGTAAGCTGGCCTAGCAAGTGTATACCAACATAGCCATATCACTCTTTGTCACACAGAAAACTAAAAAGTTGCATTTCTCTAGCTATCATGTTCACTTTTAATGGTATAAAAAAGAAAAAAAAGTTGTTATTTCTCTAAAACAGAGATGACCACTTTTGGGTTTTCCTACCAATTTGCAAATAATCTTAACTTTTAAGTCACTTAAAACAAGTTGTTTATCATTCCTCTTAAAGGCCCATTTACTAGTAAGTACAATAAAAGTCAAATCTGTTTGGAACTAACACCTGTGTACATGGAGTGGGGAATAAAGCCACAAAAATACCTTACCAAGTGTGGGCTTTCGGCAGGTTGTTAGTGCAGGCATCAATCTGGTGTATGGTGAAGAGTCTCGGGCCTGCAGCACCTGAAAATGAAGGAAACTGGGTCAAATCACTGCAGGTGCATGCATTAGTCTCCAAAAATCTTAGAAAAAACTGGTACATAAACCACAGGGTGTAGGGATAGAGGAATGCTGATAAATCTATACTACCAAAGGGCAACAGGAAAAGAATCTGGGTTTTGAAACCCAGAATTAATCTTGGATAAGGCTTAGATTCCTTAATATATTAGCATTTCCATTTGAGAAAAAGTTCAGGATTGAAATCCCTTTCCCAATTTCTATCTTTTATAGAAAATCATTATCCCAAAAGCTTGAGAAGAAAAGTAATCAGGCAAATCCAAGGTAAAAGCACACATTCAAAAAGATGAGGAACCTAAATGCAAATTCAGACTTCCCGACTCAAACTGGGCTGAGAGCAAAAGAACAGTCTATAAAATCCACTTCAGTTTGCACAGACACCCCATACGAATACATGTAGCAGAAATACAACTTCACTTTCTGCATCTAGGCAGTATGATGGTGATGAGCTCTCCTTACAGAGAAGGGCAGCACAACTGAAAGCACGTGCTCCTCAGGGATTTCAGCGCATGCGCTGTGGGCAGCACTGTCCAATTATGTACCAGTCTCGCTTTGGATGTCCTTACTCATCACCAGCAGCTTTGAAAAGGAAGTGCTTAAGAGGTAAAGGAAGCAAATGCCACCCAGTGAAGTGCCACATTCATTAGCAATATTACCAACTCATCCCAAAGTTAACCAGCTATTCCATGGAAAACCATTCTTAAAAAAGGAATACTGGTCCGATGCCATGCAGTAACCGATGCCACACTCTGACTGAAAACATGGTTTCCGTGACTCATGCTGCAAAGAATGAAAAAGTAGAGGGGAGAGGCATCCCAGGCAGGTAAAGGTTTCACCAGGTCGAGATGTGAACATGGAAGTGAATAATTTCTCCTACAGTAATGTGCAACAGAATTAAACGTAAGGTGACCAGAAAACAAAAGGCAGAGCGTCATCTCCAATGGTCTCTAGCATGCGGCACTCACTGCAATCAGAGAAGCCCGCAGAAAAGACTCTTGGGAGGGGAACAAGAGAAAGTCAGGAGAAGAAGGTATCACAGTGTAAGAGTTATAGGTAAGAAGTGAAAAGAGAATCTCTAAGCACATGGTTTACAAAATATCTACACAGACCCAACACTGACAGTCCCACCCCCAGCCCTTGGCCCACCTGACACCCAGCTTGCCTGTCCCTCAGGCTGTTACCTTGTAATGCTTTGAAGCCCTGCAGAGGCACTCGAGAGGATCCTGTCACAAACTGAAGTAATCGTGCTCGTCGCTCTTCATCAAAAAACTCCACAGCTTTCCAGAACCATTTGACAATGTTGCTATCTGGTGTACAGTGTTTTAACCGGGTGTTTAACTTCCAGTCATTAACATCTATCTTTCCAAGTCCACAAATAATGAGCTGTAAAAACAGTACACAGCAATGAACCTGTGGAAACCATAGCCAGGCCAAAAATTACTCAAAAGAGAAACTGAGATTTGTGCTGCTGGCTCCCATTTGGTGGTTCCTAATCAAAGCTGCACATCAGAATCATCTGAAAAGCTTTTCAAATTGACATACCAGGTCCTAGGCTCAGAGATTTTAATTCAGTGCATCTGGTGTGACAGTTAGGCTCTATATTTTAAAAAGCTCCAGAGGTATCAACTCAGTGCAGACTCCCTCACCGGGGTCTGAGAACCACTGTTGTGATAGACTTGACCAGGCAGAAAAATTGTGAATGTTTCATAACTTCATAATAAAATTATAATTTTTTTAAATGGACAGAAATGGAGACCCAAAGAATAAATACAGTTTTATGTGCCTTCCTTGGACCTGCATCATATACTAGTTTCAATACCCGTCAGCTTCGTTGATTGACGGCAATTCAATGTCCTCTGCTGTGATACCGCAGTAACATCTATTTCACCACATCCTGTGGAAGCAACTAATAATGCACGAGAACTTCAGAAATGGGTGTAGAATAGTGATTCACAGAAGTTGCTTAAGAATTTTTTTTTTTAAGACACAGTTTCACTCTGTCTTCTAGGCTGGCAAGCAGTGGCGTGATCTAGGCTTACTGCAACCTCCGCCTCCCGGGTAGCTAGGATTACAAGTGATTCTCCTGCCTCAGCCTCCCAGGTAGCTAGGATTACAGGCACGGACCACCATGTCCAGCTAATTTTTGTATTTTTAGTAGAGGCAGGATTCCGCAATGTTGGCCAGGCTGGTCTCGAATTCCTGACCTCATGATCCGCCAGCCTCAGCCTCCCAAAGTGCTGGGATTATAGGCATGAGCCATCATGCCCGGCCTACATTTGCTTAATAATCTAAATATTAAAGCACAAAATGCATGAGCACATTGATAGAGACCTCTGCTGAACACATCCTGATGGAGAGTCATACAGATGAACTATATCCAAATCATTTTGATACTATTAATACATCTCCCTAGGGTACAAGACTAACTCATCTTAATAATCTAACATGTTTATAATAGTGAATTCCACGTGTACTACAACATAATTTGCAAATTCTAGATTTCATAGAATTATATACAACACTAAAATAAATGTTATACATATCATCTTTACAAAGTGTAATAGGTAGGGCGTGGTGACTCACACCTGTAATCCCAGCACTTTGGGAGGACAAGGCAGGCAGATCACTTGAGGTCAGGAGTTTGAGACCAGCCTGGCCAACATGAAGAAACCCTGTATCTACTAAAAATACAAAAAGTTAGCCAGGCATGGTGGTGCACACCTGTAATCCCAGCTACTTGGGTGGCTGAGGCATGAGAATCACTTGAACCGGGGAGGTGGAGGTTATAGTGAATGGAGATCCTGTCAGCCTGGGGGACAAAGTGAGATTTTGTCTCCAAAAAAAAACAAAAAAAAACAAAAAAAAAGTTAGCCAGGCATGGTAGTGCACACCTGTAGTCCCAGGTACTGGGGAGACTGAGGTGGGAGGATCACTTCAGCATAAGAGTTCAAAACTACAGCGAGTTAGGATCATGCTACCACACTCCAGTCTGGGCAACAGATCAAGACTCTCATCTTAAAAATAAAAAGTTTAATGATTCAGGCCCGGCGCAGTGGCTCATGCCTATAATCCTAACACTTTGGAGGCCGGAGCAGATGGATTGCCAGAGCTCAGGAGTTCGAGACTAGCCTGGACAAGACGGTGAAACCCCATCTCTACTAAAAATACAAAAATTAGCCAGATGTGGTGGTGCACACCTGTAGTCCCAGCTACTAGGAAGGCTGAGGCATGAGAATCGCTTGAGCCTGGGAGGCAGAGTTTGCAGTAAGCAGAGATTGTGCCACTGCACTCCAGCCTGGGCGACAGAACAAGATTCTGTCTCCACGATA
>NW_016107965.1:176578-181415 GCF_001604975.1 Cebus imitator | reverse complement strand
CTTTAAAAGGAACCAAAAAACTATTAACTGTTTAGTATGGCTGTTAATCTTAAAGACATTTAGACGCCAGGCAAGGTGGCTCATGCCTGTAATCCCAGCACTTTGAAAGGCCAAGTTGGGTGGATCATTTGGGGTCAGGAGTCCTAGACCAGCCTAGCCAACATGGTGAAACCTCATTTCTACTAAAAATAAACTGGCCAGGCATGGAGGCATGCACCTGTAGTTCCCGCTACTTCGGAGGCTGAGACAGGAGAATCACTTGAACCCAGGAAGTGGAGCTGCAGTGAGCTGAAGTTATGCCACTGCACTCCAGCCTGGGCAACAGAGCGAAATTCTGTCTTACACACACAAAAAAAGACATTTAGATGCAATTTGTCCTAGGTGTTTTATTTTCTCCATGATCTTGTCTATCAAATGCTTTCTTGCGGAGCTTACTATAAACCAATTGAGAGTAGCCTTTTATCCAAATAAATTTCAATATGGTAGACTAATCAGGTTTTACTTAACTAAATCAGTAACCACTAAGTAGGGGAATAAATATATATTGGAAGAATGTGCATATAAGACATGAAATTTGTTTAAAATAAGAAAGTACAGGATAGAAAAATAAATTTAAAATGTTCACAATATAAGAGAGATTGCTCACAGCTGGGCGTGGTAGCTCACACCTATAATCCTAGCACCTTCAGAGGCCAAGGCAGGCAGATCACTTGAGCTTGGGAGTTTGAGACCAGCCTGGGCAACATGGCAAAAAATACAAAAAGTTGGCCAGGCATGCTGGTGCATGCGTGCAGTCCCAGCTACTTGGGGAACTGGGGAGAAGGATCGTTTGAGCCCAGGGAGGTCGAGGCTACAGTGAGCCATGATCGTACCACTGCACCCCACCTTAGGTGACAGACAGAGTGAGACCCTGTCTCAGAAAAAATAAAAAGAGAGAGAATATTCTCTCGTGGAAATTCCAATACATGAAAGACTTCCGGTGAATAACAATGATCAAGCACAGAACCATGAAACTTAGAAAGCACCAGAAATATGACTTTCCTCTAAAACTAAGTAACAAAATAATTCCCAATCCTTCCTTATTACACTAGCAATGTTATAATACTAATGCACTAACCTCTAACTCCTTCTCATCAAATGTCTTCAGCAGATGTTGTGGAATTACTTCATTAAATCCTTTCTGCAGAGCCAGGAATTGAGCCTCAATGCCTCGTAAAAATCTCCAGTTCACATAGAGCCTGTAAACATTAGGCAGGGATTTCATATAATCACATACATTTTCAGATCTGGTAATTATTATAAATCTCTACTTTAGCAACATTGCATTTTACAAGCATCTAAAATTAATAACTTAGCCTAACGTCTAAAAATAAACTTCAGAGTAATGAAGATAGATGAATCCAGAGGTGTGACGCGGTTCAGTGTTGATGAAAAGTGGTAACCTTCTACTAACAAAAGCAGAATCAGTAGAGCAACCCTTCAAATCAGAGAAGCTCCCAGGAAATGAGACATCTACCAGAGCTGAGTCTGAAGTTAAAATCTTCATGAATTTCTTTCTAAACTTAAAGCATATAGGCCAATAACTAGAATAAAGAGCTCATTCACTCAAAAGTGACAATTTTTCTGATTTTACTTGCAAATGTAGTTTGAATGTGTTGGGTATTCTGTTTCTATTTGAGGGAGGTAAGGAGGTAGAGAATCCACATATCCAAAATGAAAAGAAATAGTAAAAGCCAATAGCAAGCACTTTTTGATTAAATACTCATTGTTCTCTAGAGGCTATAAAAATTCTGGAAGGTGTCATTTTACCAATAAAAAATGTGCTAAACTACATCTATTGTGTGAATTTATGATTTATAAGTGAATTGCTTTTATTTATCTATCTACCCAAGAAAACCTCTCCATCTCACATATCACCAAACTTACTCATCTGTCAAATTTGTTAACATTTCCAACCTTCGAGAAATAGTTTTCTATTTTAAGAAATAAGTTACTTAACAGTATATCCTTTGGAGGACCATGTTTTTGTTTGTTAAGGGGACAGCAAAACTGTACAACTGTAAAAGTTTTTCTTTGTAATTTTTTATCTCATACCTGTATGAGATAAAGGATTATTACTGTGTGCTCTAAACATGACTGAACCTTGGAGAGCAGGATCCAGGGACTGAGCCTTCCAAAGGAGATAATGCTAAGACTTGGGAAATTCTAATTTGTTCTTTCTTTAATTTTCTTAAGATGGAGTTTTGCTCTGTCGCCCAGGCTGGAGTGCAGTGGTACAATCTCAGCTCACTGCTACCTCTACCTCCTAGGTTCACGCAATTCTCATGCCTCAGCCTCCAAAGTAGCTGGGACTACAGGCGCCTGCCAACACACTCGGCTAAGTTTTGTTATTTTTAGTAGAGACGGGATTTCACCATGTTGGGCAGACCGGTCTCAAACTCCTGACCTCGAGTGATCTGCTGCCTCAGCCTCCCAAAATTGTGGGATTACAAGCATGAGCCACCACACCCAACCTGTTCTTTCACTTTTTTAAGTAGAAGCGTAATGCATACTTATTATGTATATAACAAAAAAATCAAACATTAACTATGGAGACAGTAAAATACGGAAGTCCATTCTTTTACCCTCTCGCTCCTTCCTCCCTATTTCCAGGCTCATCACCTCCACTTCCTCATCCTAGGCAAAAACTTTATTTGGTTGCAGCCTCCTGAACATCTTCAGCATAATTTTTTTTTTTAAATGGACTTTGTTCCTACATAATTTTTCTAAGATTTACTTTTCAAATTTGACAGTTTATGCAGTCTTTCTTTTAAATATGCACATAATAATCTGTTGAATATATAATATAATCATTCTTCTCTAAAAACATTTTAATAGTGCAGTTTTTTTTTTTTAACAAGTAGTATGTAATTGACCGTCTTTCCCCATATTTCTTTAAACATGTATGTTTCTGCAGAAGAGCCCTAAACTCTGAGCTGCTAGTTAAAGGGCACATGCTGGTATCACAGAAAAGCTATGCCAGTGTTCACTCCAATCAAATGGACCTCATTTTTAAACTAGGAATAATTTCGTCAGTAAGATTTGGGAACATAATCTATACAAAAAAGTACAGGATGCAAGTTTCTGTGTACACAAAGTCCAAACTCAAACTCCCAAAACTGACTACCATAGTTCTATGTTTAGAAGACTTTTTACTTCTCATAGGCCAAATTAGCCCAATACATAAAAATTCCTCAATTTTTACTTTAAGAAATCTGAAAAACATTTATTTACATTTATCCCTAAACTCACAATGTGCTCATTTATAAATAGGCTAAGTGCTAATAATATACAGCACAAAAGCCCTTCTGAATTCCCACCTGTGGCAGCTACACCACATGTGGCCCCAATGCTCATGTCTCCTGGTATTTACACCTTTGTATTTACAGCTCCTCCTCCATGCTGAAACAGGGCTGGCTGGCTCAGTTTAACCAGGAGTAGACAGCAGAAGTCATGCTGGCCAGGACCAGGCTTAGGCCTTAAAAAGATCTAGCAGCTTCTGCTTTTGAGCTCTGGAAAGCTGGCCACCCCATAAGAAGTCTGGCTATCTTGTTGGGAGAGAGAGTGGCCCTGGAGAGAGGAAGTGGTCTTTGATATCACACAGGGAGAACCAAGGAACTCAGTCAACAATGAGAACTAGAGCCCAGACGTGACTGTAGTCGACAGCCATGCCAGCTAGCCCTCAGCCATTTGAGCTATCCTAGTTATGAGTCAAGAGGCCATCTTGGCGTGGCCTAGCTCACACCTTGTCCAACAGCAGTGCGTCATCCATCTTGTTCTTTTGCCCAATTTCCTGACCCTTGGAATTGTGAGAAATAATAAAATGGCTATTTTTAAGAAGCCACTAAATTCTGGTGAAGCAGGTTTTGTAACACTGAGTAATGCTATCTAAATATTTAAGTTTGTTCATGCTAATATTCTGGAACATTAAGAAAAAAAATTCACTGTTTACCTAACATATTCTTTTTTATTTTCTTCATTAACAGGGATACTTTTGCCATTTGGTTTAAGTTCATGCTGAATAATTTCACCATATGCATTATGTTCAACACAGAAGGTATGGTCCAAAACACCTGTAATATCATTCTCACTGGATAGGAAAAAGGAAAAGATATGTCACTGGGAAACATAAAATATAGATCCTATAGATATATTAATTGGTGAGACAGATAAAACTAAGATCATTTTTATAGTATGACAAATGTGAGGTCAGATTCAGCTCAGGAACTCTTACACTACCACACCATCTAGTTCTTTAAGGAGAGAAAAGTCAAAGAGCTTTTAACCTTCATAAACACGAAATATTTAACTTCCTGAGTAATGAGAAAGAGCCCTGGCCAAAGGTGGGCCTTGCTAGAACCACCAGCATAAGACAATTTCAGTTATATTTGGCATTCTGAAGAGCCCTACTTAGTACTGTACTCTAAGTGGCCAAGTGTCTGTTTATCCCTATTGAGAAAGCTACTGCATACTTAGTAAAAAATAAACACTGCCAGTGTATCTTCATAAAAGAATG
This sequence comes from Cebus imitator, assembly GCF_001604975.1. Taxonomy (NCBI): domain Eukaryota; kingdom Metazoa; phylum Chordata; class Mammalia; order Primates; family Cebidae; genus Cebus; species Cebus imitator. The sequence goes on along the minus strand of NW_016107965.1, from coordinate 176,860 downwards.
ACCTCTTGCAAAACAGAATCAGTTCTTAGCTTAAATTCAACAATTAGCTCTTACTCCAAAAGTATGGTTCCAACAATCACCACTTCATTAAAAGCAATGGCAGCAAGAATTTGCTATTCTAACACATGCAGGTTTGGAACAGGATTTGCCTCACATTGAGGAAATCATTATATAAAGTACTTTTAAAAACAGTATATACGGCCGGGCGCGGTGGCTCAAGCCTGTAATCCCAGCACTTTGGGAGGCCGAGGCGGGTGGATCACAAGGTCAAGAGATCGAGAC
>NW_016107965.1:173800-176343 GCF_001604975.1 Cebus imitator | reverse complement strand
AAAAAAAAAAAAAAAAAAAAAAAAAAACCAGAATATACTAGTTTTTTTTTTCCTTTTTAAAGTAATAACACTTGCTAAGTTTAAGGAATTTGAAATGTATAAAGAAGCTACAGAAAGGGGAAAATCTTATGTGATTCCATCACCATCACTCAGATAACCACTCAATATTTTCTGTGTATAGTAATTTTTTTAAGTACATCAGTTTTGAAACATATTTTTTTAAAAAAAGCTCAGAGTTTATAATGAAGAGATAGAAGACTCAATACATACAGTATCCACACTAAACTGTTATGAAGATCTGGATCTACTAACTCCATGTCATCCAAAGTAATTGACTTCCCAAGCAACTGCTTATAAAAAGGCAATGTGAAACCACCATCAATATAATGTCCATGAAACACAGCCATTCCCATTATTCGTCCAACAAAGTGGAAATAGGATAAATGTTCCTGAAATTGAAAAGAGTGTATATACTTGAGTTAGAAACTACTCAGGAAAATTTTAATAAAAATGAAATATTTCAACAAGATTAATTTTTTGAGAGTAAGCATGAAATCTGTACTCTTCAATATAGCCAGGAGGGAGTATTTCTCTAGGGCATGCTCAGGAGTCTCTAGATCACCAGAGAACAACATATTACACAGGGTAATAGGCCCTTCTCACAGGGTCCAGTCATTTTGTCAATTTTATCTTTTAGAAATTAAGTCCAAACTATGGTCCCCCAGCGCTTCATTCAGCTACTTGGAGATCCTTTTCTCTTCCTTCTCTCACCTCCTGCTGAGCCCTTGTTATGAAAAAAATCTTTCAATCCTAAACCTCCCTACTTCCTTGGCCTAACCAGAAATTAAATATCAAAACACCATAGATTTAAGAGCACAGATTTGGTGTCAGACTTGGACTGGAATCATGATTCTGCTAGTCACTGGCATTTGGACAACTTTACTCCTGCAGGACTCACTGTCCACATCTGGAAATATGAGAATAACAGTATCTATCTAAAAAAGCATCTCTATGAGGAGTAAAATGAGGTGATGTTTGAAACCCATGGAACTGGACCTGGCATATGTAAGCACCCAATGAGTGTGGGCTATCATCACTACAGTGGCAGCAGTGGGCCCTCCAAACAACCTTCACCTAAATAATTTCCTGAAATTAAAAAAATCCTCCCTAAATAATTTCCTGAAAGAAATCTAACATTTCTACTCTGTTTGCATATATTGGTCAGTCGTCACAGATTGTTTTGTTAGATATTTGTATTTTTAAATTCTTTTACCCATTTACTAAGTAATCTTTTAAGCTTGTCTTTAAAACTTTTTATCTTAAAAAGTTTTTCTTTTTTAAAATACACACACACACACACACACACACACACACACACACACTCTCTCTCTCTCTCTCTCTCTCTCTCTCTCTCTCACACCAAAGTTGCATTAAACTATTTCATAACCTTCTTTTCACTTAACACATCATAAACACCACCTTTCCATATCATTAACTATTTTAGTGGCTGTATAGTATGCCCTTGTATGGAAAGACAAAATAATATAAAAACAGTACATTAGTAATAACTACCAACTTCTGTTGAGTGCTTAATAATGCAGTCGATAGAGTTGTGGAGTTAATAACATACAGCACTGTGCTAAATGCTTAATGTACAGGGTCCCATCTAATTCTCATAACCCCTCTCCCAGGTACAAATGTATTTATTAGCAATGACAAAATTGAAGTTTACGTCCATGAACTTGCCCTGACAGGTCACAAAGCTAGTAAGTGATGAGACGATGACACGTCTTTCTAATTCCACAATCTGTAACTTTAATCACTTGCTTTGCTCTGGTCCATGTCATAATTTAATCAGTCTCCCCTCTTGAAGACAATCGTATTGTTTTCAGTTGGGGGCTACTATAAACAGTAAACATCCCTGTTTCCAAACTGTAGCATATATCCATAATCATCTGCTTGGGAAAACTTTGTAGAAGAGGAATTGCTCAGTCAAAGGGTACAACTAGGACAAGGACAAAAATTTCTAAATAATAAACTATGTTAACATGTGAAGATGAAAAGCATTATAGGTCACAGCTTAATTCACATCATCATAACAATAAATCATACCGGATTAACAGCAGAATCAGGATTGATCTGCAATGTATAGATATCATCTCTTGAATATTGGAAGAGGCCATAGTATGGATTCAACATTTCATGTGACAAGAGATACAACCATTCCCTAGAAAACAAGATATGACCAAAGAATTTTTTTGTTAATGTATATATTTCTGTTAAGATATGCCATTAATTGTTTTAGAAAGAATTTTTTTTTAATCATAAAAGGCAAAAACGCACTAAGTACAGTTACATAAGATCACATTGGGAAAAATCTACCATGCCCAAATAGCAAATAAAAACTCTATTTCATTACACTGAAGTAACATCTCACTCAAAATTTAGGCAATTTTATTATATTTCAGTCAAAGAGTATAAAAGTATTATCCATCATTTCAATTACTCACGAGATGATATAGTCTGGTGGTCTGTTACTTTTT
>NW_016107965.1:170319-173758 GCF_001604975.1 Cebus imitator | reverse complement strand
GTCCAAGCTGGAGTGCAATGGCATGATCTCAGCTCACTGCAACCTCTACCTCCCAGGTTCAAGTAATTCTCCTGCCTCAGCCTCCTGAGAAGCTGGGATTACAGGAGCACGCCACCACACTCAGCTAATTTTTTGTATTTTTAGTAGAAACAGGGTTTCACCATATTAGACAGGCTGGTCTCGAACTCCTGACATCAGGTGATCCGCCTGCCTTGGCCTCCCAAAGTGCTGGGATTATAGGCGTGAGCCACCTCGCCCAGCCTGGTCTGTTACTTTTAATTGCCAAATAAATTTGTAATCCATAATAAACAAAACAAAAGGAAGAATATGGTTTTATTTCAAAATGTCTGTGTGAGGCTGGGGGCGGTGGCTCATACCTGTAATCCTAGCACCATGGGACGCCAAGACAGGTGGTTCGCTTGAGCTCAGGAGTTTGTGACCAGCCTGGGCAACAAGGCGAAACCCCATCGCTACAAAAAATACAAAAATTAGCCAGGCTGGTGGCATATGCCTATAGTTCCAGCTACTTCAGAGGCTGAGGTGAGAGGATTGCTTGAGCCCTGGAGGTTGAGGCTGCAATGAGCTGTAGCACCACTGCCCCAACCTGGGTGACAGAGTGAGACCCTGTCTCAAAAAAAAAAAAAAAAATGTCTACAAAATCTGTACTATCCAGATCCACTATCATGGCAGATTTATACCACCATACTATATAGACATAAAATATCGTATTGATTCACTCTTAATTTTGGACAAGGGTATATTTTGTTGTAGTTTGTGTTTGTTTTTGTTTTTTTTGAGACAGAGTCTTGCTCTGTCGCCAGGCTGGAGTGCAGTGGCGCGATTTCGGCTCACTGCAACCTCCCTAGTTCAAGCGATTCTCCTGATTCAGCCTCCCAAGTAGCTGCAATTACAGACACATGCCACCATGCTCAGCTAATTTTTGTATTTTTAGTAGAGATGGATTTTCACCATGTTGGCCAGGATGGTCTCAATCTTCTGACCTCATGATCTACCCACCTCGGTCTCCCAAAGTGCTGGGATTACAGGCCTGAGCCACCGCGCCTGGCCTTGTTGTAGTATTGAGTAAGGCATTTCATTATCCATTTCATTATCTTTCACTGTATAAACCCTAAAACATACCACGATAAAAATATAAGTGGACAAAGATTCCAAGGCATTTGGTGTCTGTATGGACTCAAGGGCAAGCCTGCATTCTTTGGGGTATGTTCTGTACCACTTCTTGACTTCAAATGTAAATCAATGTTTTTAAAACCTATAATAAAAAGTACTATCACCTCTAATTTATTAAATCTTTGATATTTTCAAAGTATAAAAGATAATTTGTTACTCACTGTGGAAATTCACTAGTCTAGGACTTAAGAGATGTAGTTCTAGTCTTAATTCCTGTCATTCCTTGGCTAAGGAAGGTTATTTAAATGACATATTTTGATATTATCGATTAAACAGATTGAATAATATTTTTGAGCAAATGCAGAATAGTATTAAAAATAGTTAAATCAAAATGTTTCAAAATTCTATGTGATGGAGTCTAAATCAAATTACTACCATTATGTAATATTTGAAAAACTAGAGATTAAAAAAAGAAGTGACGTCTCCACATAAGCAGCCTCCCCAACACTCATCTGATGCATCTTGTAAGTTTTTGGGGTGTATATGTGTTTTTCAAAAAGAAAATCTAAATTTTTGTTTTATCAAGTAGTTAGAACACAAATAAGAACAGAACTCAACTATTTTGAGATTCTATTATGAAATGAAATTCAGAAAAAGCAGATCACTGCCACATTCCATTTATTCTGCTCAAACCCTGACAGTAGTAAGGTTAAAAAACAAAAAACTGACTACTAGCCAGGCATGGTGGCTCATGTCTGTAATTCCAGCACTTTGGGAGGCTTGAGGCAAGAGGATCACTTAAGGCCAGGCATTTGATACCAGTTTGGGCAACACAGAGAGACCCTGTCTCTACAAAAAAAAAATTTTTTTAAATTAGGCATGGAAGCATATGCCTATATAGTCCTAGCTCTTTAGGAAGCTGAGGCAGGAGGATCACTTGTACCCAGGAGTTCAAGGCTGCAGTGAGCAATGATCACACCACTACACCCATGGAGCCTCGGTGACAGAGTGAGACCCTGACTCTAAAAAAATAAATAAATACAATAAACTATTTATTTGCTCTCTCTCTATATATATTGTAGTACTTAGATGCCACCAGCAGATGATGAAGTTTTCCCAATAAACATTCAAACTCTAGTTATGAGTAATAAGAATTCCACAGAAACTATCAAGTCCTAAGTATGAGGTGCAAGAGATTATTTTTAAAAATCCACACTAAAAACTATCCATCCATAGGTTTAGAAGGTGACACAATGAAAGTAAGTCTACAGATACACATATGTAATGCTAAATAACAATTAATGGGAATTAGTGAAAACATAAGATTAGGGCTAGCAGAATTATCATAATGATCCTTAGAACATTTCAATACAGAGCTACAGTGTTTCTCCTACATTTATATAAAATGAATTTTCTCTGTCTGCAAGATGGACAGGAAAAAAATAAAAGAAAAATAAATAAAATGAATTTTCACATGCAGAAAAGAATTCTTGTAGTAAATATAATATCAGAAATAAATCACTGGCTGAGTGTGGTGGCTCACACCCGTAATCCCAGCACTTTGGGAGGCTGAGGCAGGCAGATTGCTTGAGCTCAGGAGTTCAAACCAGCCTGGGCAACATGACAAAACCCCATCTCCACAGAATAAAATACAAAAGTTAGCCGGGTATGGTGGCTTGCAGCTGTAGTCCCAGCTACTGAGGAGGCTTAGGTGGGAGGATCTCTTGAACCCAGGAAGGGGAGGTTGCAGTGAGCCAAGATCTCGCCCCTACACTCCAGCCTGAGTGACAGAGGGAGACTCTGTCTCCTCCAAAAAAAAGAAAAGAAAATCAGTTTGACTTGGCCTGTGAGTTACAAATGTAGCAAAAGCATTATATCTTCTGTATTGAAACATTCTGAGGACCATCATGATATGTACATGTGTATACACACATGCATACATATACACTCCTTTAACAAGGTGAAAAAAGATAACAATGGAAGCAAATAAAACTAGTATTCAGTTCAGATCATATATCATTTAAATCTCAAAACTGTTCCTGACAATGTAATGCAGAGGCAATAACGTGCTAAAGGAGACAAACGAAGAAAACACAGGGCCTGCAGTCTCACTGGACTCAGATGATGTATTGAGGAGTTCTAAAACACTTGTCCCGTTGCAGTACTATCCTAACTTCATTATGAATATATCTTTTAGGATATCCTTAGTAACACAAACATTAGGGAATATAATACCAAAAAATAAATGCCAATGAGAAAGTTACACCACAGTAAGTATCTTTTTTTTTTTTTTTTTTTTTTTTTTTTT
>NW_016107965.1:163825-169423 GCF_001604975.1 Cebus imitator | reverse complement strand
GGAAGGAAGGAAGGAAGGAAGGAAGGAAGGAAGGAAGGAGAGAAAGGAAGAAATAAAGGAAGAGAAAGAAAAAAGAAATTTTGAGCGCTCTCTCAGTATTCTTAGAAAAGAGCATAAAACAAATGTAATGTCTCTCTAATTTAAAATAAGGTTTGTATTAGCAAGCATTGGGTTTCTGGAAAAAATAAAATAAAATAAGACTTGTACATTTACCTCAAAAATCTCTTCCCTGCAAACCTCAATGCGGCAGTGACCCGCCTGAGGCTGCTGTTGGGAAAGTTCTTGTCGCAAAATTTTTAGTTTCTGAACCAGATCTCGCTTGTACCTTGGGACTGTCAGGCACTCTGTATCATCAGGGCATAACGATACCACTTGCTGTTGCTGTTGGTCTTTCAATTGGTTCTGCCGACTAGAAGTAAACAAAGATGTTGTTATTAAAGTATTTTAAATTTTAAAAATTCCAAGTATACAGTTAAAACAGCAAGTCTAGATATATCATTTTCCAAGCCTTAGCAGGACACACACTTGGCCTGACATTTTTTGGCAGCAATAAACCAGCTACAAAAGTTTATTTCTCATAGTCCATATAAACTGATAGAACTGAATAATGGAATTTTATCCATAAAGCTTTATACAGCTTCTGAGGACAAGTTTTTCCAATATAGCTTCCATTTTCCTCTACAGAGTTTAGTATCACCCACTTTAAAATTCAGGCATGTGCCAAACACTGCTTGTTATCTGGAGTCTGTCTTTCTGGAAGAGCCAAACAGGAGTCTGAATGGCAGCTTGGCAGGGATCCTTCTTTTTATATACTGGGCCAAATATTATACCTAAAACATATGACTATACAGAGAAAATACAAATACAGCTTTGTTAAAAATGCCAAGTCAATATTAACTACTCTTACAAATACCATAATAAAGGTTTTTAAAATATACACACAAAATCAAAATAGATCATGTAAATAAAAGCATTCCATAAACAACTGTATAATCTTATTTTGAAAAATGAACTTGGGTTTATTTCACATCAGATACAAAAAGCAACTCAAAATGGAGTGCACACATCAATATAAAATCCAAAGCCATAAAACTTTTAAACACAGGAGAAATTCTGTTATGACATACATCATGCAATTAATGATTTCTTAGATACAACACCAAAAGCACAATCCATGAAAGAACACACATGTAAACACACATGCACGCATATACATTCCTTTAACAAGGTAAAAAAGCATAACAATGGAAGAACATCCATTTTTAAATTTTTTTAAAGAGCTAGGGTCTTGCTATGTTGCCCAGACTGGCCCTGAACTCCTGGCTCAAGTGATCCTCCTACCTCAACCTCCTGGTGGCTAGACCTACAGGCACACACCACCACCCCGGATTAAAGAAAATTGCTGCTCTTCAAAAGACACTGTTTAGGAAAACTAAAAGACAAATCAAGTCACAGACTAGGAGAAGACCTTTGGAAAGCATATATCTGATATCTAAAAGAACTCGCAAAACTCAACAAAAAACTGAGCTGCTCATTTTGAGAGGGCTGGGGGAAAGCAAAAGATTTCACCAAAGAAGCCATTCTACTCCTAGGTTATTTAACCAAGAGAAATGAGAGCACATGTCCATACGAAGACTTGCACATAAATGTTCATGATAGTTTAATCTGTCATAGCAAAACACTGGCAACAACCCAAAAGTCTATCAGTAGAGAAATGAATAAACAGTGGATCCATACAATGGAAAACCACCAACAATAAAAAGAAATGAACTATATGCAACAAAAGCGACCAGTCTCAAGATTATGTGAGTAAAGGAAACCAAATAAAAAGAACATATACTGCATGATTCCATTTATCTAGACAATGCAAACTAATATACTGACAGAAAGCAGGTCAGTAGTTGGCTAGAGATGGGGTGTCATGGGTTGAACTGTGTCCCCCAAAAAGATATGCTGAAGTCTCAACATCTGGTCAATCTGTGGATGTGACCTTATTTGGAAATAAGGTCTTTATAGATTTAATCAAGGTAAGGTTAGGTCATACTGGATTAGGAAGGCCTTAATTCCAAAAACTGATGTCTTTATAAGAAGAGGGAATTAGGACACATACAACTAGAAAGAAGACTATGGGAAGACAGAAGAGAAAGACTGGAGCAATTTGTCTACAAGCCAAGGAACACCAAGGTTTCTAGAAACCACTGGAAGTTAGGAGAGAGGCATGGAATAGCTTCTCTCTCAAAGCCTGTGGAAGGAACTCATCATGCCAGTCCCTTACTCCGTAGTTCTGCCTCCAGAATTGGGAGAGAATGAATTTCTGTTGTTTTAAGCCATCCAGTTCATAGTATTTTGTTACGACAGCCCTGGGAAACCAACACAGGGTAGAAGTCCCACAGGCAGGGATAGAAGAAGAAATCACAAAAGGGCAAGAGAAAACTTGTGGGGTGGTGAATATGTTCACTACCCTCACCGTGGTGATGGTTTTATGGTATGCCAAAACTTAAACTGTACACTTTAAATATTCAGTTTATTGTATGTCAATATATTTCAATAAGGCTGATATTAAAAAATCCAGCAGATATCAAGCCTGTTCACAAGGCCTCATGTAAAAGACTCAACCATGCAAATGGAAAGGCAGTTTACAGCTGAAGGACAAAACTGACAGAGCGGAAAATCCTTTTGGGATGGGGGCAGCTAGCCTAGAACTATTGTTCCTGATGCACTCACGGAAAAAAATCCAACTACCCACTAAAGCAGCCTGTCTCTTCAGGTGTGCTAAGGTGCAAGGGACAGTTCTGTAAGGGCTGATGTGAGAGTGCAGACCAGGAAACAGTGGGGGTGCTGGTCTGCTATCCTTTAGGGCCTCTGCCAATGTCTAGAGACTTTATGAAACAAGCAATTGATTTTCTTGAAATCAAGTAAATCTGATAAGCAGAGAAAAGACTCAAATTGTAATCCCCTTGCCCATAAGTCATCTTTTTCTCTCAAAAGAAAAGATTCCTTTAAGGGTATAAGGCAGAATATCTACATGCAATGCCAGTCAAAGGAAGGGAAATAAATAGTGTTCAAGGGACCAAAACAGGAAGGGAAAAAAGACCTCCATAGTTGGACTGGGGGCGTTCAAATCCCAGCTCTATCACTTTTTATGCACCTCTGGACAAATTGTAACTGATTCAGGCTCCATTTTTCTCATTGGTGAGAAGGAGGTAGCCCAGGATTGTAATCCTGATGGGCACTCAGAGCATGGTAAGTGCAAAATAAATACCAGTTACTATAGCTACTATTAAGATAGTTACTGAGTTAGAAAAACATGCTTTTCAAGCAAAGGAAATAGAAAAAAAAAAAAAACTGACTAAAATGATTTCTTACAAGAATATGCTTCCTTGGCAAAGTTATTTAGTAAACCCCAATGGCAATGTTTTGCAATAGTTTGACAACACTGTATCCTGTCATTGACAGATTAGATACTGAGGTCTACACAGAAACTACACAACCTTCAGAACATGAAAAATGGTCCCCCCAGAAGAGAATAATGCCAGCAACATTGCAGGAGGGATTTGTATAAAAGGGCTAAGGAAGATTAATGCATCTCTGTAGAAAGGCTTTTTTTAAAAAAGTCAAACAGGATATCCTACAAATGTACATTTATACACAATAGGCCCAGGATATACTTCGAAGAGGTAACTTCTTTTGTTGCTTCCTCCCAAAATATTCTCAGTTCTTCTCAGTGTGAGTATCATGTTCCTCTCTAGAACACGATTTGTCCCACAACATTTTTATGTGGCTCAGATAAGCAGGGTCTCAATCTGTTGCCTAGGACAAAGTGACATCCAGTGTCACGATCATAGCTCACTGTAACTTCCAACTCATGGGGTCAAAGGATCCTCCGACCCAGCCTCCGGAAGCACTGGGATTACTAAAGTCGTGAGCAACTGCGCCCAGTTCCTGTAACTGATTATAATGCAATATGCCTTTCTCATTTCCTAAACGCTGAAACAGTAAAAAAATACTAACTAAAAAAAAAGTAATCTAAAAATATTTTAATTATCTAACAATATAAATCCATACATCATAGCACCCTAAAATTCAAAATTAAAGGCTAAACTAATTTAATCACTTCAGAATTAGCCTGATAATAACAATAATCTATATTCTAATGACAGTGTTGCCAAAGAGAAACACTCCACGGAGAGAAAAACAATAAAAACCACATTAGATCTACCAAATAAGGTAATAATATATTTGATGGCTCAGAGACATAGGTTCAAAACTCCGTTAACACTTGTCTCAGGAAAAACGCCAAAATTTTAAAATCTTTTTTTTTTTTGAGACCGAGTTTCACTCTTGTTACCCAGGCTGCAGTGCAATGGCACGATCTCGGCTCACCGCAACCTCCGCCTCCTGGGTTCAAGCAATTCTCCTGCCTCAGCCTCCTGAGTAGCTGGGACTACAGGGGCGTGCCACCATGCCCAGCTAATTTTTGTATTTTTAGTAGAGACAGGGTGGTTTCACCATGTTGACCAGGATGGTCTTGATCTCTTGACCTGGTGATCCACCCACCTCGGCCTCTCAAAGTGCTGGGATTATAGGTGTGAGCCACTGCGCCCAGCTAAAAGTCTTTAAAAATAGAAATAAAACATTAATAGAAAAAAGATACTTCTATCCAACATATCCTGATATGTAAAAATTAACAGTTACAATTTAAAATTAGCAAGAGAGAAAAGAAAAGCAAAGGATGAAAATAATACACACACAATGCTCAGTACAGTGCCTGACAGGCAGCTGAAGCCAGATCATCTGGGTTTCACTCCAGACTTTACCACTGGCAATGTATAGAAAGTCATGTAACCTCTATGCCTCAGTTTCTTCATCTGTAAAAATGGCAATAGCTAACTCATAGAGCTTTCCTGAGGATGAAATTACTAATTTGGGTTTTGTTTGCTTTTTAAAGACAGTCTCACTCTGCTGTCCAAGGTGGAATGAGTGGTGCAATCACAGCTCACTGCAGCCACAACCTCCTGAGCTCAAGTGATCCTCCCACCTCAGTGTCCTGAGTAGCTGGGACCACAGGTACGCACCACCATGCCCAGATAATTTTTTTAATTTTTTTTTTAAGAGAAGAGGTCGAAGTCTCACTATGTTGCCCAGGTTCGTCCTGTATTCTTTGGCTCAAGTGATTCTCCAACCTCAGCCTCCCAAAGTGCTGGGATTAAAGCATTAAGTGGCTTACATGCCTGGCCTTGCTAACATATGTAAAGAATAATGAACAATGCTTGGCACACAATAAGTGCTACTGAAGTGTTAGCCATTAATAGAAATTTTTAATAATTTTGTATCACAATGGTAACACAAAATTAGCCTGTTCAACCCCTACTTCTCCTATCAAGATATTGCCTCTGTAAAAATGCCACCTTGAGCACCTCTGATAACTCTTTCCCTAACATTTCAAGACAGGTTCCTACTTAAGCATAGTAGGTTTAAAATACTCATATCAGAGTAAACCTTGTCACACTCTACATAAATTTTGCTCAACAAAAGTAAATTATAACTGATCAAAGTAGATGTTCTTCCACTCTTTAAGAAACGGTCTCCATCTGTCAC
>NW_016107965.1:152059-163705 GCF_001604975.1 Cebus imitator | reverse complement strand
TAAAGATGGGGTTTCACCATATTGGTCAGGCTGGTCTCAAACTACTGACCTCAGGTGATCCGCCCACCTCAGCCTCCCAAAGTGCTGGGATTACAGGCATGAACCACCATGCCCGGCTACCCGGCTGATCTTTTAATTTAAAAAACTTTTTTTTCTTTTTTGTAGAGATGAGGTCTCGCTATGCTGACCAGGCTAGTGTCAAACCCCTGGCCTCAAGTGATCCTGCTGCCTTGGCCTCACAAAGCACTGGGATTGATTAAAGGTGTGAGCCACTACACCCAGCCTCATATTTATTATTAAAAGCATCTATCAGTTTCATCTTGTTTAACTCACATTTTAACAGGTATTGTTTCAAAAACTTACTTTAAAACTAAATGTAAATTAGCAGAGAGCCGAGGATCTGTAAATTGTGTTGTTCTGTTGTTATGGTCAACGAAATAAACTCTGCCTGTTGCCGTATTACGGATCTCCCATCCAGGAGGCAATGGACCAAGCTCTTCACAATTGATGTTGCTAAGATCCCTGCAAAAACAAATATAAAATAAAAAATACCTCATTGCTGGCCCTGCTGAACCAAGCAAGTGTAAATGACACAGAACAATTCCACAAAGTCTGAGAAAATGTATTGTTTCAGAAACTTGAGATGTTCAGCTGGAATCTTTAACTCCCAATGGTTTAAACAAACTCGCATCTTCAAAACCCAATCCATAAATGGCTCAGAAAAACTTATCACGTAGCCTACATTTTTTAGTAAGTTCCAAGGCTTTAATGTAATACAGATTTAAATTAATATAAAATCAATCACAGTATCTGCCAACATAAACTGTATTTCAATACTTGTTTGACAGGAAATAATTTTGTTAAGTGTCAGTGATATAAGGAATTAAATGTTTTCTAAAATTTCCCTTCATTTCTTTCTTTACTATAACATAAAATTTGTGAAAAATGTCCATTCCACGATTAATTTTAAGCTCTCCAACAAAGCAAAACTGGAAATGTTACTGAAATTATGATCCTGAAAATAATCAGTGTATTTTTAAAGAATAAACTGCAATTCTAAAATCTGTAAAGTTAGTCAATAAAGAACTGTTAAAGATACATTACCAAGAATGCTCTAAGAGTTACCACTGCAATAAGAGAAAAGCTAAGATTTTTAATAGACCAAAGAATACTGTTACTATATTACACATTCTTAAAATACGAGTATATATAGACAAGGATTTATAGGGCCTTAAAGAATGAGTAAGGAGCTTCTATGTTGGTGAACACACTGAGGGACTGTGGGGGTAGCCTGCCCAGAGAGGGTATGGTAGCTCCTTGCCCTCCCCCCATACTGTGCCCTAAGCATTGCTTCCATTTGGCTGTTCCAGACTTGTAACCTCTATAATAAACTGGCAAGAGAACTGCAAATTTTTATCCTCTACACTGTTAGAACCAAATCTTTCAGTGAATCTCCCAAAGTGTTGAAATTGCTGTTGTCATTCACCAGAAGAGTAAAGTCACTGCCCTTGGTGACGTAACTGAGGCTGCATTTAAGAATGTATGATAGGCTCAGGTAATCCACCCAACTCAGCTTCCCAGAGAGCTGGGACTAGAGGTGTGCACCACTACACCCAGCTATTTTTTAAACTTTTAGTAGAGATGAAGTTTTGCCATGTTGCCCAGGCTATCTTAAATGAACAGTTTAGGCTACCAGAGCCATCTGTAAATACCAAAGAAATGACATACCCTGAAAGTGATCAAACAAAGTCAAGAATCTGAGACAGTAAAAGTGTTTCCGTGGTCCTCTTTTTATTAAAAAAAAAAGAAGAAGAAAATAAAAGCAGCATGTTTAATATAAATTTGTAACAGACAATTATAAATAATGACAAATTTCATCAAAATCACATTTTAAAAGTTAAACTAGAAAGATGTTTTTCCTGAGAAGACCTCTCCTTGGTCATGGTGAAACACAATGATGGGCACACAGTGACCTAAATTTGCCGAAGCAATGATTCTGACTTCTGTTATAGGTGTTCCAAGAGACTCCTGCTACATAACAGCTAAAGTGTGGGGAAAAAACACGATTTGAGACACTGCTAGTCTCAAAAGAGGCAGGGGAAAGTTCCAAGAATCCTCCTCAAATTAAAAAAAAAAAAAAAAAGGGAGTGGGGGGACTGAGTGAAGGTGGTACGTGAGTGGCAGGTAGGCAGAGGGTCAGGCTAGCAGCAAGACTGGTATAGGAAACCTGAAGCTTCCTCTGCAAGCTGAGAACTCAAAGAAGGAATGAAGTGATTCCAGGAAAATATACTAAATTCCCACTGCAGGTCCACAGAACTCCCAACTAATTCAGTTCAAAGAATATATTCAGCATCTAAGATCACCAAACACCTCAGAAAAAAGAAAAAAAAAAAAAAGCCACTATGACAGAGTCCACAGCAGACTCAACACACAGCCAGCAGCAGAGTCAACAAAAAAATCCCAGAATTAGGTCCCCAAAGACTGTTAGAGACCAAAAAGAAAACAGTTGTGATATATAATGTTTTCAAAAATAAAAAAGTACAATCACAAAGATGAGCTATCAAAGAAAAATTACTAGGAATAAACAAAAAAAATATGTATTATTTTGAGACAGGTTCTTACTGCTGCCCAGGCTGGAATGCAGTGGTGTGATCACGGCTTACTGCAGCCAGTGGTGTGATCACAGCTTACTGCAGCCTCAACCTTCCCAGGCTCAGGTAATCCTCCCAACTCAGCCTCCTGAGTAGCTGGTACTATAGGCATACACCACCACACCCGGCTAATTTTTAAATTTTGTAGAGATGAAGTTTTGCTATGTTGCCCAGGCTGATCTCAAACTTCTGGACTCAAGTGATCCATCCAATTCAGCCTCCCAAAGTGCTGGGATTACAGGCATGGGCCATTGCACCAGCCCCAAATAGATTTTTTTAATGGTTTAGATATAAAAAACAGGATCTGGAGGCTATTATCCTTAGCAAACTAAAGCAGGAACGGAAAACCAAATACTGCATGTTCTCATTTATAAGTGGGCGCTAAATGATGAGAACACATGGACACATAGAGAGGAACAACAGATACTGTGGCCTATGGGAGGGTGGAGGGTAGGAGGAGGGAGAGGACCAGCAAAAGTAACTAATGAGTACTAGGCTTAGTATCTGGGTGACAAAATCATCTGTACAACAAACCCCCATGACACAAGTTTACCTATAACAAACCTGCACATGTACCCCTGCACTTTAAAGTTAAAAACAAGAAAAACAATTATTGAAATCAAAAAATGAACAATTAACAATTATACTGATAAAATGTAGAATTTCATTTCGGGTCATTTTGTTTAGAATTTTATAAATCTATAGCCACACATGGGAGAGTGATAATGCACTGATTAAAAGAGCAAAAAAGTGGAAATAATCTATATGTCTCATGGGGAGCTGGTTTAAAAAAATGGAATGTTGGCTGGGCGCAGTGGCTCACACCTGTAATCCCAGCACTTTGGGAGGCTGAGGCAGGCGGATCACAAGGTCAGGAGTTCAATACCAGCCTGGCTAACATACTGAAACTCCATCTATACTAAAAATGCAAAAATTAGTCAGGCATGCTGGCACATGCCTGTAGTCCCAGCTACTTGGGAGGCTGAGGCAGGCGAATCGCTTGAACCCAGAAGTGGAGGTTGCAGTGAGCTGAGATCGCACCATTGCACTCCAGCTTGGGCGACAGAACAAGGCTTCAAAAAAAAAAAAAAAAAAGGAATGTTATACAGTCATACAAAGTAATACAGATCTGTATTTCAAGACTATAGTCAATCTGTAACATAACAAATAACAAGGCATTAATCATTGTTTTAAAGATAAATGTAAAACATGATGAAATGAGATTTCTTGAATAAATCTAGGTATCCTGGATATCTTTATAAAGTTTGTTTAAAAGAGTCTGACTTTGTTTTAAAGTTTGTTTTAAAGAGTCTGACTTTGCAATTTTATAAATATCTTTGAATAGTGATATTCTAACACAATTTAAATATTTATAGTATACTTTGATAAAAGATCCTCCATACTTACTAAAGGATCCTCCAAAAGATAAAAGTTTTTAAGGTAATAATGGGGGATAGTGAATAAGAAAAATAATCCCGAGTGTTACTTCATAAAATCATCATTCAAAGTATATGTCAATATTTAACATGAATATTCTTAATGCTTCACAGAAATCCTTTACTACTCATTAATGAAAAACTGACATGTGTCCTCTGGAATAAGTGCCTATTACCAACAGTGGTGCTCAAAGCTATCTCAATTTCAATTTCTGTTGCCAGCTTATATGCTATTCTTTCAACAGATAATTCAAAGTCAACTTTCTCACTATTGTAAATCATCTAGTTTTAGATTTTTAAAAATCATGATCATTTAGATTTTAAAAAATCATGATCATTTTTATTCTATGCATTTCCTACAAATGATTTCTAATTATTTTAAAGGAAAGATTATTATTGACCTTCAACTAGATAAACAGAATCCAAAAAACTTTTATTTATATAATAAAACTGATTTTGAGAAGTTAGGCCCTTGGGTTATTTTAAAGTAAGTATTTTTATGTAAGCTTTAAAAAAATGTAAAAGTTCCTCCCCACTACTTTTTATTTATTATTATTTTTTTAGAGATGGAGTCTTGCTCTGTTGCCAGGCTGGAGTGCAATGGCACAATCCAGGCTTACCACAACCTCTGCCTCCCACATTCAAGCAATTCTGCCTCAGCCTCCTGAGTAGTTGGGATTACAGCCACGTGCTACCACACCTGACTAATTTTGTATTTTTCTTAGAGACAGGTTTTTACCACGTTGTCCAGGCTGGATCGAACGCCTGATCTCGTGATCCTCCAGCCTCAGCCTCCCAAAATGCTGGGATTACAGGTGATAGCCACTGTGCCCGGCCCCCACTACTTTTTAAAACAGCTTATACTGTCAAGACATAGCAATGGCAAAAATGATAATGAGTTAAAGCATATTCCCTTGGTTGCCACCCTCAAAGGATTCTGAACTCTGTAACACAAAGGAAGATATTTTCATTATCACAGTTTTATTTATAAATATAGAGTATCAAAGCAACCCAAGACTAGCCAGTCACATCTGTTTTTAATTCAAATACACAATAGAGTCCTGAGTATAAGCTTTAGGAAGAAAAAAACAATGCTCTGTGGGTTGTTTTGGGGGATTTGTTTTGTTTTGGAGGAGGGAGGCTGCTGTGCTTATAAAATATCCACATCCTACAAATCCTGTGTATGTGCAACATACAAAGTTGCTTTAGAATTTGATTTAGAATTCAAGCTTTTTTGCAGTTTCGACTGGACTACTTGGTACTTTGCATGTATTCATTAAAAAGTAACTGAAAGGGCCAAGCATGGTAGCTCATGCCTCTAATGCCAGCACTTTGGGAGGCGGAGGTGGGCAGACTGCTTGAGCTCAGGAGTTAAGAGGCTAGCCTGGGCAACATGGCGAAACCCCATCTCTACTAAAAATGTAAAAATTACCAGGGTGTAGAGGTACATGCCTGTAGTCCCACCTACTCAGGAGGCTGACGCAGGAGGACGGTTTGAGCCCAGGAGACAGAGGTTGTAATAAGCCAGGACTACACTACTGATCTCCAGCCTGGACAGCAGAGCCAGGTCCCATCTCAAAAAAAAAAAAAGCTGGGGGAAGGATGGAGGGAGGAAGGAAAAAAAGAATGTTTCAAAATTATAGTAAATCACTAAATTCATTTATGTGTCATTTCATCTTTCTGAGTTAAAAGTAACTGACATTTTGGTTAGTAAATGCAATGTCTGCAGCTGAAATACACAAGTTTGGATATTTAAATTAAATTAGGGCCAGGAACAGTGGCTCACGCCTGTAATCCCAGCACTTTGAGAGGTTGAGGCAGGCAGATCACCTGAGGTCAGGTGTTCATGACAACCCTGGACATGATGAAACCCTGCCTCTACCAAAAATACAAAAACTAGCTGGGTGTGGTGGCAGGTGCCTGTAATCCTAGCTACTCAGGAGGCTGAGGCAGGGGAATCGCTTGAACCCGGGAGGTGGAGGCTGCAGTGAGGTGACATTGGGCCACTGCACTCCAACCTGGGCAACAGAGCGAGACTCCATCTCAAAAAAAATTAATTAATTAATTAAATTAGGTTGTTTTCTACAGTAAAATGAAATTTTATTAAGGAACACATAAAAGAACATGGAATATATTTATGAGGTTAAATTTTTTTAAAGTTTTTTTCTTAAGCTGAACCATAATTGAGAATTTTATCAACCCACTACCCTTTAAAGGGTGTGCTTTCTATGTTTTTCCCCAGGTCAATTTTCTTTTCCTAGCCTCTTCTTTTTTTTCAGATGGTGTCTCGCTCTGTCACCCAGGCTAGAGTGCAGTGATGTGATCTCGGCTCACTGCAGCCTCCACCTCCCACCTTAGCCTTGCGAGCAGCTGGGACTACACGAATTTTCTTTCTCTTTTCTTTTGAAATGGGGTCTTGCTCTTTTGCCCAGGCTGGAGTGCAGTAGTTCAACCAAAGCTCACTGTAGCTTCAACCTCCCCGGCTCAAGCAATCCTCTTACCTTAGCCTCCCAAGTAACCGGGACCACAGACATGCTCCACCATATGTGGCTGATTTTTAATTTTTGGTAGAGATGGAGTCTCTCTATGTTGCTCAGACTGGTCTCAAACTCCCAAGCTCAAAGACTCCTCCTGCCTCAGCCTCTGAAATTGTTGGGAATACTGGTGAAAGCCACCCTGCTTGGTACCCCAGGACAAGTTTCAAACTCCTAAAAGATCCACGTTGTGGGCCGGGCACGATGGCTCATGCCTGTAATCCCTGCACTTTGGGAAGCTGAGGCGGGTGGATCACTTGAGGTCAGGAGTTTCAGACCAGCCTGGCCAACATGGTGAAATCCCATGTCTACTAAAAATACAAAAATTAGCTGGGCGTGGTGGCATGTGCCTATAGTCCCACCTATTCGGGAGGCTGAGGCAGGAGAATCACTTGAACCCAGGAGGTGGAGGTTGCACTCAGCCAAGATTGCACCACTGCACTTCAGCCTGGGCGACAGAGAGTGAGACTCCATCTAAAAAACAAAAAACAAAAAAACAAAGAAAAACAAGAGATCCATGTTTTTGTTCCACTTTTTTTAAGGGGAAGCAAGGAAGGGACTGGTAAGGGAGGGGAGAACTGAGGTAGGACTGCAGAGAAGTAGATAGCACTTTCTACTAAATGTCAACACTGAAATAACTATCAGAAGAGTCAAACTCCTACATAAACTATTTTTAAAAGGTAAAAGTTTCTTAAAAATCAAATCCTAGGTGAAATGGCTCTTTGATGGCCTAAAGAGTACTTAAAATAAGTTCTTACCTGGGCACTCGTGGATCATGCCATGTGCTCACACCAGTCTGTGTATGTAGGAAATACACCTGACCTTGTTGTGTTGTCCTCTGTTCTGTAAAATTAATAAACACATAATAAAAACATTCAGAATGTCCAGATCAAAGACAGTTATATACACTAAGATGCTACACTAATAGGGAAAAAATTCCAAATTACGAATCTATTTTATTTATTTATTTATTTTTATTTTATTTTATTTTATTTTTGAGACGGAGTTTCGCTCTTGTTACCCAGGCTGGAGTGCAACGGCGCGATCTTGGCTCACCGCAACCTCCACCTCCTGGGTTCAGGCAATTCTCCTGCCTCAGCCTCCTGAGTAGCTGGGATTACAGACACGCGCCACCATGCCCAGCTAATTTTTTGTATTTTTAGTAGAGACGGGGTTTCACCATGTTGACCAGGATGGTCTCGATCTCTTGACCTTGTGATCCACCCGCCTCGGCCTCCCAAAGTGCTGGGATTACAGGCTTGAGCCACCGCGCCCGGCCCTATTTTATTTATTATTAAAAAAAGCTTTACAAATCATTTGTTCTGTCCTTTGGAAACAATTTTATAAATCATGAGGGCCACAGGCCAGCTATCCAAAAGTAAACTAAACTTAGAAGGTGGCTCAAATACTAAATATGTTGCAATGGAAAACAAATCAAGATTGTCACAATACTAATAATTAAAACATTTTAAATGATGTAGAAAAGGCTCTGAGGAAGAGGCTGGCCAACATTAGGAAGATTTGAGGAGGAACTTCCAGAAACTTTCAAAGAGTTTGGAGGTTGCTGATGCTTATTATGCCTAATTTTATACCAAAACTTATGTTTTCTCTTTGATGGACAAAGGTGTATTCTCAAGATTACATGTGAGCTCAAAGAGAAGCAAAACAGATGAGATACTAGGGAGACATTCTATGTCATAAACAGGTAGATATGCAAAAATAACCAAGTTAGAAAGAAGAGGACTAAAGAGCAAACATGCACACTGGGGAGAAAAAGTCAAGAATTAAATGAACTCAAAGCCCTTGGAAAGAGAGAGGAAAGGCCGGGGTGAAGAGAACAATCTAAAAAGGTTTCTTTATGGTGGGTTTTTTGTTTTGTTTTCTTTTTTTAAAAAAAAAAACAACAGGATTACTTTTCTTTAAACAAAGTCTAATGAGAAACTTCAATACATAAAACAATAAAACTATTAGTAATATTTATTAGTAATAAATCTAATTTGTTTATAAACCTATAAAGTCAATACATTTGAACTTTAAACTTTTAAAAATTATAAGCATAAAATCATATTATAGAGGACAGCCATAATAATTTCAGCCTTAGTATCCACTTTATTTGTATGTTTTGGTTGTACTTTTTAAACCCAAATCACAGAAATATTGTAAAAGTATAACCACTCCCACTCCAAAGAGCTTGCCTTATAATCTCAAAGAGAAATGGCAGGAGAGAATTTATTCTCAGGTCTAAACATTAATAATAACAGTTAAAATTTGCTGTGCCAGACACTGTGCCAGCATTTCATGAGATTATATATCACTGATTTCTTGCAACAAACCTAGATGGTTGGTGCTATTATTTTCCCCTACAGGGGACAAAACTGAGGCCAACGAGGTTAAATAATGGGCTGTGTTGCATGGCAAAGCCAGGATATGAACATAGGTCTCTCTGTCTCTCAAGCCAATAATTTAGTATGTGCTAAAAGTTAACCTTTGAGTCATTGCACAGTTAACGCACAAATTTTTTCAAATTAAAGAGCTAAAATACATTTTAAAATAAAGTTAGAATCATGCATTTGCAGGAGAGTTTTTCAAAATATTCCTGAGTAAAATAAAACTTGGCTTTTTTTTTTTTGAGATGGAGTCTTGCTCTGTGGCCCAGGCTGGAATACAGTGGCACAATCTTGGCTCACTGCAACCTCTGCCTCCTGGGTTCAAGCAATTCTCCTGCCTCAGCCTCCTGAGCAGCTGGGATTACAGGCATGTGCCATCATGCCTGGCTAATTTTTGTATTTTTAGTGGAGATGGGGTTTTCACCATGTTGCTCAGGCTGGTCTCGAACTCCTGACCTCATGATCCGCCTGCTTCAGCCTCCCAAAGTGCTGACATTGCAGGTGTGAGCCACTGCACCTGCCCTACCTTACCTTCTATACGGTGCCTATTTACAAAATGGTCTCACTTCATTTCATATGCTCTTCATACTATCTTTGTTATAAGGTAGTCATCTCACTTCATCCCAAAAGAGCACAAACGCTGAAGTTAAATGACTAGTGCAATGTCAAACTGTTGGTTAGATCGTCCTCCACCACTTCAAAGACTTTCAAACTTGGGAGGTTTTATATTTATATTCATGCAAAATCCCTAAGCCCAGATTAATAACTTTCTTCAAAACTGATTTTCTGACTTCCTCAGCAAGCTGAATTCAGTAAACTACATTATATTTTTCTTTTGCTAGTTGTCATACCATAGCCTTCTGGTAGGTCTGGAGGAGTATGTAAATGTGTCCTGCTCATGTAATTTCTATGTCGTTGTGACCTGACTCTTCTCTCAGCCAGTCTGGGATCTGAAGACTGTCCACATGTTGCACCATTTGTTCCACTAATTGGAGTGTTCTCATCAACAAAGCAGCTAAGAGGTCTGCCAGGGCTAGAATACTCAGATGCCGGTCTATTGAAAATTAACAAGAAAAAGACATTATCAATTTAGATATCAAAAGTAGCGTTCTCTAGACACTGTACACTACAGTAACAATCACTTATCATATCTGAAAACAGAATGACTAATACAAGTATAATGACTTCAAGAACTCTGAGTGAAAGCAAACCTGATGTCTCTTAAGTACCAAACAAACCCAAATGATAAGCATGTCGTCAACTATGTATTTAAATGACTTTATTTTAATTACATTTGATATAAAATCTACATATATCTGTGGATGTGAGTACTGGCTTACAAAACACTGCTTGATCTAACTACAGTCTTTCTCTCAGACCTGACTTCCCACCATTCTCCTTCCCACTCTGCTTCTGCCACACTCACATCTTCCTGTTCCATGAGCTTGCCAAGGTCACTCCACCTGAGAGCAGTTGCTCTTCCTTCCACCTGGCATATTCTTTTCTCCTACTTTCCCTAGGCCTGGCTCTTTTTTGTCATTCCAACCAGTTTATTATTGCCTCCCAAGAGGTCCTTCAGACCTCTCAATCTAAAAATGTCACCCAGTCATTTGGCAATACATCACAAAACGAAAGAAGACAGTTTGTCTCTTTAAGGATGTTCTAGTCTACTATTGCAGATCTTCCAAAAAAAAAAAAAAAAAATCAAGAGTTCATTCTTAAATTAATATGGCCAGGTGTGGTGGCTCACACCTGTAATGCCAACACTCTAGGAGACCGAGGCAGGCTGATCACTTGAGGTAAGAAGTTTGAGACCAGCCTGGTCAACATAGCGAAACCTGTCTCTCTTAAAAATACAAAAATTAGCCAGGCGTGGTGGCAGGCACTTGTAGTCCCAGCTACTCAGGAGGCTGAAGCATGAGAATCGCTTGAACCTGGGAGGCAGAGGTTGCAGCAAGCCGATGTCATACCACTGCACTCCAGCCCAGGGCGGAACTCCATCTCAGAAATAAATAAGTAACATTTAAGACAACAATCATCCTTTCACAAATGATGAAATTAATTTTACTGGTTAAATCAGAAGGAAATGGACTTTACTTGAACACTGACACAAGTACATGTTCATTTATGCTCAAATATAATAAAAATGAATACTTCAATTAATTTCCTGGCAATTTAATACCAGAAATGCAACTTGGCAACATGAGCTAAGCTTTCATCTGAGAATCATAAAGTAAAACAGAAAACTTTGTGATCCAATGAGTTAAGCAATTTGTCCTCAATAAATAAAAATAGGTGCAGCTAATGAGAAGAATTTGGTATTTTATGCCTAGTGCCAGTCCTGCTCAAGAGGAGGGAAATAGGAAAAACAAAACACTGCACAAGATGGCAAATTCTGTTCTCACTTAAAAGAGTGGGGAGAGGGGGATTCAGCCACTTAGACTATTTCTTTTCAGTTATTTAAAAAACATCTCTTCACAGTTTCCAAAAATTATCTTAGATCCCAATGCCTTTATACATTAGGTTCCATGAAATGACTATACTTGACATTCTTCAAGATTTAGTTCAAAGATTCCTCTGCTTAACTTACCAATTTAATTCATTCAATAATTTTTTTTTTTTTTTTTTGAGACTGAGT
>NW_016107965.1:150499-151811 GCF_001604975.1 Cebus imitator | reverse complement strand
TTTTTTTGAGATGGCATCTCATTCTGTCACCCAGGCTAGAGTGCAGTGGCATGATCTCAGCTCACTGCAACATCCGCTTCACAAGCTCAAGCAATCCTCCCACCTCAGCAGCCCAAGTAGCTGGGACCACAGGATGTACCACATACCCAGCTAATTTTTTGTAATTTGTTTGGTAGAGACGAGGTTTCATCATGGTGCCCACGCTGGTCTCGAACTCCTGAACTCAAGTGATCTGCACACCTCAGCCTCCCAAAGTGCAGGGATTACAGGCATGAGCCACCACACCTGGCATCATTCAATAAATATTTATTGGGTACAACTGCAGGCCCTGGAGCTACAATGACAGCATGACCTGTCAAAGTGTTGAAGATAAGCTTTAAAAAATAATAATGGCATCTGTTATAAGATCTACTGATCTCTAACAGCATAAACCAAGAAAAAAAATCTAGTAAAGCTGACAGGTAAGTAGAAAAGGACTTTGGGAGGGTGGCTAGCAAGGCCATGGGAAATATTTTTATGTCCTTACCGTGTTGGGCGCTCCCATTGTGTAGTTCTTGTTATATGGTTTAGATACTGAATTCTTCCAGAGGCAGTTCGTCTTTCTTCCCAGCTTAAATAAAAATATTGAGTGATAAGGCATTAATAGGAAACTTGGATATAGAATGTTTTCAGTGCAACAAGCAAGGCAGTAAGACATCTGCTGTTACAAATCAGGAATGTCAACCTGAAATAACAATTCACAGAATATTGAATTTTTTCAACTTATTTTAGAACTGCGTAATATATTTTATGGGATTCTGAAGCTTCTAAAGTATTTATGATAAGGTGTAACAAATATTTTCCATCAGCCAAACTCTGGTAATTTTCAATATGAGCCATAAAATTAATTACGATCATAAAACTGGTAAATAGAATAGTAAGGCTTGGGACCCAGGTAGTCTAAAAATATAAATTACATATATCATTTTTAAAAATTAAATTTCACTAATTAAAAACATATAAAAACTTTAAAAGCATTTATCTGCCCAAACTAATTTTTTAAAAATCAAGACCGTTGGCTGGGTACAGTGTCCACACATGTAAGCCCACCATTTTGGGAGGTCAAGGGAGGCGGATCACCTGAGGTCAGGAGTTCAAGACCAGCCTAGCCAACATGGTGGAACCCCATCTCTACTAAAAATTCAAAAACTAGCTGATGTGGTGGCATCTGCCTGTAATCCCAGCTACTCGGGGGCTTGAGGCAGGAGAATTGCTTGAATCCAGGAAAAGGTGGTTGCATTGAGCTGAGATTGCACCACTGCACTCCAGCCTG
>NW_016107965.1:145859-147034 GCF_001604975.1 Cebus imitator | reverse complement strand
GGAAGAATCACTTGAACCCAGAAGGCAAAGGTTGCAGTGAGCTAAGATCACGCCACTGCACTGCACTACAGCCCGGGCAGCAGTTCAAGGCTGCATCTTGGCATTAAAAAAAAAAAGAAAAGAAAAGAGATGCTAGGATTTTTCCTCCCTGTGATTACAATTACACTACAATAATGTAGGGCAAGTTTAGAACAATAAGCCTTTTTACTGCTGGTACTCTCTCAATATTGATTAGTTATTTCACCCTAAATTTCCTCTTCAAAAATACCATAATCTACCTCCCATCCATAAAAGAGCTAACAGACATATCTGGAAGCTAAAGTGATCTATAAATAGTTAATTATAGTAATTTTTAACAGTTTAAACAAAATGAGTAAATACTGTAACCTGGGTATAAAGTTTTGTATAAAAATAATTGGAGTTAAAATTTAACCATTTATATACTTAAATGGATACAATCTATTATATGCAAGTTATAGCTCATTGAAGTTAATTAAAAATACTTTGAATGTTAAAAATAAAATCAGAAATGAGTCAGAACTAGTATCAAGAAGAGCAATGATAAAAATCATGGTTCTAGAATCAAGACAGGTTTGTGTTTTGGCTCTGCCACTTACTATGTGGCCTTAGGCAAATTACTTAACTTCTCTAACTCTTAGTGTTTGAGGGTAACAAGAGTAGTAGCAATAGAAATAATAGTAGCTAAATTATTTATTAAGCACTTATTTTATGTAAGACACTGTGCTGAAGTGCTTTACCTGAATTATTTCATTTAATCCTCTAAACAGTTTATGGAGTATGTACTATTATCACTCATACTCTTTTGTAAACAAATATAAACCAAAGACCATGGAAATTAAATAAATTAAGGTCATAAAACCAGTACACAGAAGAATAAGGATTAGAATTCAAGTGGTCTGGGCCGGGATCGAAGATGGCCGTTTAGGAACAGCTGAGGATTGCAGCTCCCAGTGAAAGCGCAGAGGCTGCTGCAGGTGATCCCCAGGCAAGCAGGGCCTGAAGTGGACCTCAGCAGACCTACAGCAGAGGGGCCAGACTGTCAGACGGAAAACCAAGAAACAGAAATAACCTCATCATCAACAAACAGAACGTCCACTCAGAGACCCAATCTGAAAGCCAGCAACTACAAAGACGACAGGTGGATAAATCCATAA
>NW_016107965.1:125630-140622 GCF_001604975.1 Cebus imitator | reverse complement strand
AATTCAAGTGGTCTGACTTCAGAAGGATGGCTATATGCTGCCTCTAAGATGCTGTGAGAATTAAATGACACAATGTACATAAAGTGCTTATAATAGTATCTGACATATACATGCTTCATTAAATGTTACTATGTTATTTTAATTACTATTACACAAATTTTCCATCCCATCCCTCTTAAATACAGCAATGGTTCTAATTTAGCACTTGCATGCCCTGTTTTGAATTTAAGCAAGCAAAAACTTTTTAAAAATAGATAATATTTACAAAAGAGTTATACTTGTCAAGAAATTTCATGTGTCTCCTAGGCAAAACTCTTAATAACCAAATTTAACACATTTAATTTGTGACAAGATCCTCCACTAATTTTATCATTAGAAGAAAAATCTACATTCAAGTTAAATATACAATGAACACTAACTTATTTCTATTCTTTTAAGGATATTATCTATATATTTCTCTAATGATTTCAGTGACGTTAGCTTACCCGTCTGGTAAATCATTATCAAATAAACGACTGCAGTCCACAACTTGTCCTCCTGTGCCTATTCGGTCTCTGGACTGAAGACTTACTATTAAATGACAGAAATATTACTAAGATTCATTGAACTAGAAAGAATTATTATAATAAAAAATATCTATCTTTAAAAGACATCTGATTTAGCTTATTTTAATAATTCAGAATTACCTCTTTGGTTTCTATTAAAATTTATAATTTCTTTTCGCATAGATTTTTCCCTTTAGAGTAATGTTAGAATTCTAAAGTTTTCTACACTTTACCATGTTCACAGAAGAAGCCTAATTCCTTTTTTACCACAATAATGGTGCATAGCAGGGTCACTACCCACCATGGACCATCATACAACATTAAAAATGCTATAGATTTTGCAAGTCTTAATGCACAGTTAAAAAAAACAAGTAATGATGCTACAGAAATGTAATTACAGGCCAATAAAAAAAGATGTTTATGATAAATTTAAACCAATTTTTAAAAATCAGTATAATCTCATTAAAAAAAAAAAAAAGCATAGAAAGGGTATACATCCAAGTGATAACAAAGATGACAGGTTATCCTTCCCATACGCAAACACTCCTCCCACCTCAGCCTCCCCCTGTAGCTGGGACATAACAGTTTTAAACAAGGAAAAAAGTTTGTACTCCTTGAATAAATTATCTCAATTTGGGAGATTTTTTTTCTTATGGTAACGATTCTAAAAAAGAATAAAGCAAAGTGCACCAAAATGTTTGCAAGTTTCAATGTTATAATAGCAAAAAAATGAATTTTAATTATTAAGTTGTGATATATCTATATACTTCATCCTTTAAAAATCATTAATTACAAAGATTATAAATACTAAAAATGATTATGGTAAGTGAAAGAAAGCAAAGCAAAAATTTAATGTTCACTGAAATTGAAGACAAATACATACATTTTATATACATATTTATGTATATAAAAAATACTAGAGTAGAATAGTTTTTAAAGTTAGTTTTCTAGCGTCCTTTTCTCCATTTTCCAAAAAGTATATATATCTACTTATGATTATTTGTTAGAGGGCTAATTCTGAAAGAACTGGAACTCATTCTGTTTTTGAATGACAGAACTAAAGTAGTCTAGCCTGCCTCTCTGATCAGTGGTGACATCAGATTCTCATAGGAGCACAAACCCTATTGTGAACTGCACAAACAGGGATCTAGGTTGCCCACTCCTAATAAGAATCTAATACCTGATGATCTGTCACTGTCTCCCATCACCCACAGATGGGACCATCTAGTAAGTACATAATAAATATAATGCACTTCACCCCCACCCCTAGTCCGGCCCATGGAAAAACTGTCTTCCATGAAACTAGTCCCTGGTGCCAAAAATGTTGGAGAGTGCTGGTGTAGAGACTTCACAGCGATAACCACAATAACTTTGCTATGTGGCTACTCTGGTAGTTCTCTATGAACCCAATTCACTGCCTCGTAAAATGAAGTCCTTCAAGTACCTTCAGTAACTAAATCTTTCTGATGGGTTCATAACAAAATAATATTATTCTAAGTTCTGCTCTATCATGAAGTGTGACATTCCTACTGCATTTTTCTTCTTCGTTTTTTGTTTTCTGTTTTTTTTTTG
Organism: Cebus imitator; assembly: GCF_001604975.1. Classification (NCBI taxonomy): domain Eukaryota; kingdom Metazoa; phylum Chordata; class Mammalia; order Primates; family Cebidae; genus Cebus; species Cebus imitator. Next base: position 138,505 of record NW_016107965.1, on the reverse strand, counting down.
AGATAGAATCTTGCTCTTGTCACCCCTCTGGAGAGCAATGGCACAATCTCGGCTCACTATAACCTCTCCCTCCTGGGCTCAAGCAATTCTCCTGCCTCAGCCTCCTGAATAGCTGGGATTACAGGTACCCACCACCATGCCTGGTATATTTTTATTAGAGTGTATTTTTTGTAAAGACGGGGGTTTCATCATGTTGGCCAGGCTGGTCTCGAACTCCTGACCTCAGGTGATCCACCAACCTCGGCCTCCCGAAGTGCTGGGATTACAGGCATGTGCCACCATACCTGGCCACATTTTTCTTCTTTAATTTAAAAAGCCTTTAAGATGAACAGTGTCCTTCCATACTAGGCATTTTGATCAAAGCTCTATCAATTCTTAAGAAAGGTCTCAGCAAATTTTATGTCAAGATCTTCCCCCCAGGTCAATTCAAGATACCCTAAATACCACGTAAGGCTACAAAGTGCCTCATGAGTAAGGTAACAATTTCTTACTTTTTCAAGTGTTACACCACCATTGCTCATTCTGTTTTTTTCAGTTAGCATAGATTTCAAAGCTGTAAAGCATTAAACATTAAAACATGTTCAACAGAATGTTCTCTTCTTACTAATACTAGTTTTAGAATTATTATCAGTACACTTTAATAATGTCTATAAAGTTTGAACTCAGTGCTCTACTTTATTAGGATACTTTGAAAGAATTACTTCCTAAAGGATCTTCACAACATTTTTTTTTTTAAATTAAGTTAACCTGATCCTGGATTCACTGTAACATTTTACCTGATTCATTTAATTCAGGCCAACACAATGAAGCTACAGTTATTATACTTTGATTTAAAAGGTATTTAGACCTTAGGTCAGTTTGAATGAAATCAAAATTCATTTAACTTTAAATTCCACACTTACCTACTATCTGTCCTCTAACTGTATCATTGTCATTTGGCCCAAGTTTACATAAATCCAACCTCTGATCTATTTGAAATCAACAAAGAAAGCAATTAAAAAATTAGCTAGTATCAGAGATACTAACAACTATAGAGTGACAATAAATTTCCACAATCCATTAGAAATCAAACCTATCATTTAAATTCTTTAAAGAATTCAAATTTCAAAAACTATGAAACACTGGTGTATTACACTGTCAACATGCAGTCACTTTCTCTCCAAAACTTTTAGGCCACTTTAGTCTGAGTCTTAATAGTTGTTGGTGTTAAGGAATTTATCCCTGAGCCTTGGTTTTCTCACATATAACAATATACGAATCCTCATAGTTTTTAAGGATTAAATCAGAGAATTATGCAAAACTCTTAGCATAGTGTCTGGCACATAACTGGTCAACAAATGTTAGTTGTCATTATTATTTTTTAACTAACCATTTCAAATGACATGCACACAAAAATGTATTAAAAAGAAGCCAAGAATAAACTGTAAAATCTGGGTTTGCATCAGTTCTGCCATGAATTCATTTAGGAGCAACTCATTTTTTCTCTCAGAAGCCTCATCTGTAAAAGAGATATAACACTGGTCTGACCCTAAAAGTTATAGTAAGGAGCAATGTCACCTGGTTTTACTTTGATTACAGCACTTATAGCTGAATGCATTTACAACTGTATGCCATTTGTCTACTTATTTTGTGAATTGATAAAAGGAGGAGACCATATCTTAGTCTTTGTATACACTCCAATCTGGTAGAACATTGCATAGGTAGGTGCTCAATAAATATTTGATAAATTCAATATTACTGCACATCAAAAAGGTCAAATTAATACAATGAAATATTCACAAGAAACAGAAAAATCCATGCCCCTAAACTACAGTCCCTAGTTATCCAACCAAAAATACATTTTTCTCTTTGCAAAATAAATGGGTGGCTATACAGTAGATTCTGCAGAGCAACTCCTCTCCTATTCAATTCTCCTATTCAGAGCATGTGGCATGTTCCCTTTGCCAGCAGGCCTTTGCCCTTACCTCTCAGAGAACAGGATTCATGCCTTTTTCTCCTTTATACAGTTAGGGTTTACAACAGTAGCATATTAAGCGTTCAATAAATGTTGGGTAAATTGAACCACAGATAATGTCACACATTTGATCTATAAGTTCTCAGTTTGCTGAGTAATAAAACAGTTCTTTTATATGCAATTCGTTTTTCTAATCCCAATGTCTTTTCTCTCCTGTTGGTTTTCCTGTCAGCCCAGAAATACAAAAATTTCTCAGATGCTTTTTTTTTTTGAGACGGAGTTTCGCTCGTTACCCAGGCTGGAGTGCAATGGAGTGATCTCGGCTCACCGCAACCTCCGCCTCCCGGGTTCAGGCAATTCTCCTGCCTCAGCCTCCTGAGTCGCTGGGATTACAGGCACGCGCCACCATGCCCAGCTAATTTTTTGTAGTTTTAGTAGAGACGGGGTTTCACCATGTTGACCAAGATGGTCTCGATCTCTTGACCTCGTGATCCACCTGCCTCGGCCTCCCAAAGTGCTGGGATTACAGGCTTGAGCCACCGCGCCCGGCCTCTCAGATGCTTTTAAATACCTTGGACTAAGAACTTCTAGCTCAATTTTCTGCCTTTTTCTTTTTTACAAGGTCGATATTATGCCTATGCTGTACTATCATACTTCATTAAAAGAGACAATCTCTTAATGTATTTAACATTCAATGCTAAATTTACTCTGTTTTTTGTTCACTAATTTCCTTAGATGTTAATGCGAGTTTGTTTTGCAAATGCATCTAGGCTAAAATCCCATGACAATGACTAACAGTATTTTTTATATTATATAAAAAATAATTTTATAAAAACACATACACAAAAAAAAATAAACCTGTTGAAAAAGGAATTCCCATTTATGTTCCAATGGAAAGACTCATCCAAAAGACTGTCACCTGGTTATGCTAAATCAACTTATAAATCCATTATGAAAACCACTTCTAATTTCTTGATCTTGGTCTAATATTCTAAATGCCCAAGTTGGTGATAAACTGAGCTACAGTTAAGTAGTTAATATAGCTGTCATACACTCATAAAATAATGTCTAATCTTTCTTTAACTTTTAATTTTGTCACAGCAGTTTTATATATTACACCATTCTTACCCCTTCATAATTGCCTTTTAACTGCCATCTCAAACACTCCAATCACCTAAATAAAAACATTTCATCCACAAATCCACCAAAACCAGAAAAGGGTACTAAGAAATTTTAAAAGGCATATACATCCTGACATCTTTCTTTTTGCCGTTCCGGATATCAATCATTTCTTAGTATTTTTAAATTAACTGGAAATGAAGCATCGAGCTCTGATTTAGCTATAAGTTTCACATATTTAAAATATTTCATTTTTTTTTAAGTCTACAAAATAAATTTAGACCGAGAATTTTTACCAATGTTTCAGACATACACAAGTAGTCGTGTCTGAAGTCCTACCAACATATCAAATATATATATATATTAATAACATATACATAAATATGTATTTATAGATATTATATAATATATATTTACATATATTTGTGAATATAGCGCATGTATATATGTATATGCACACATATATATACATATACACACACAAGCACACAGATATATATACATTTTTTAATTTGAAAAGCATTAGTATCTACTCACAACCAGTGTCTTTGAGGCGGTTGATGGCATTGGAAAGAAGACGAACACAACCAAGAAATCCAGCACCTTGTTTCTTATGGATCTTCTTGTGATTCCATACACTGATCGTAACTGAATCAGACTTTCCAATATACCTAAAAATAAAACGGCTGCATGAATTAAGTTGGTAGTTATAGGCAGTTGGTGTAAAATCTTTCTTTTGTTCTTTTGATACTCTAAAGTTACAAATATACTTCAGAGTCTGGCTATAGATTATGCAAAATATGTCGAGTTAATCTACAGGATTGAATCTAAATTTTCTAAAATCTTGAAAGTAAAATCTAAAAAAAATATTTACTATATTTTTATCACATCTGCCACTCTCAAGCTGAGCTGTAATTCTAGTTAATAAAAAGGCTATTTTAGTAGCTAGCATCTAATAACACTAAGGGAGTTTATTAAATAACTTCTTTCCAAGAAAATCTTAAAAACTTTTATCACAGTCACACTTTAAATACATTTGAATGACATGACCTACTTTTCAAGGGATAGTGTCAAGGCTGACAGACCAAAAATCTGACCTACCTGTTACATTTTTAAATGCTGTAGAACAAAAGCTGTTTGTAACGCTTTTCCCCTGCTTCTTTCCTGTATGCAGGCCTTGAGCGAGCAGGACTCTTGTAGTTTTCACTTCACTGCCTGCAGACAAGCAGAGCAGGGAAAAGCGTTACTGTACTTGTCTGTGCATACACCTGCAAGTATGTAAACGCTCTACCACAGCCAATTGTTAACATGGCATCGACCCATGCAAAAAGATAATAAAATAACATAATTATGTCAGTAGAATCCTAGCTCTATTTCCATGATAGTAAGAGGTCAAATTTTTGGTCCAGCAACCTTGATCTTAAAATATCATTCATACAATAAATTAGCAATATCAGAAAAATTCACCTAGTACAGAGAAAAGCCTAAACCACTTAAGTAAGGACTAAGGCTTTAAACAAGGAACATGGAAGGTACACTTGAGCCCCAGGATCCAGCTGTGCCTAAAAAAATGCCCACCCCTGGGCTTTTAATTATACGAATCAGTACATTCTCTTTTAAAAAATTAAGCCAATTTGAATTCGGTCTCTACTGCTTGCAAATGAAAAGATTTGAACTAAAATATTGTTCAGTATGCATGTACTAATTTTCAAATACACCTACCAGATCTATCTTGGCATGTATCTATTGGCATGTAATTCTAGAGCCAGAACCAAGTATTAAGTAGCTGAATTACCCAACCCAAATATTTTTTTACAAGTCACATTAAACCAGTTGCCCAACTAGTAAGCCTGGTTTATAGGTACGCTGAAATACATATACTGATTACCTCAGTCCTCAGGGCAACGCACCACTGGCTTAAGCAACTTCATCTATTTAGTCCATTGTGCCTTATTTTTTATGTGTACCATGATATGAAAAGGTTGGGAAGCTCATTAAACCATAATAAGAAATTGCTAATTATGGACCTTCTGGAAACAGCCAAACTCTGAATTACTAAAAATTGTGAAATATATTATATTACTTAAGTGTACATGTCACAAACATTCTGTCCAAATATTCCTGCACCAGAAATTAATCAGAAAAATTATCTTTTCTCATACATAGAGAAGTACATGCTTTCACTTTAATGAAACCTCACGTAATATAACATACATGGCAACATAAAAAGTAAATCCTTTTATAATTGAAAGTCAAACAGAGGGCTCTATTAGCTTCTATTAAAACTCAGACTTCACTAACAAATATATGATTTATAAACAAGTTTCAGGATATTGTGTTCAGATGGGGAGAGGGACACCTCTATAGATGAATATAATGTTACAATATAGACCAAAATATAATATACGCACTCAGGATTTGGGGCTAAAATTTAATTATTAGGCTTCTGTTTTCACACTTACCCAATTAAAGGCAAGGATTTTGCAAAATGACCTCGGAAACAAGCAAGAGAGAAGCCTTGGGTAGCCAATTAATATTAACTGTAAGATAAAACCTAGTAAGCACATGACAAGATGTTCAACATCATTAGTCATGAGGGAAATGCACCTCAAAACCATGACGAGGTACAACTTCATACCCACTAGGGTGGCTACAATTTTTTTTAAAGGAAAATAACAAGTGACAGAGAGATAAAGAAAATTCCAGTGGAAAACAACAGTAATGAAAGATCAAAATCAGGATGCCATCAGCAATACTCTCAACCTACTCTGTCCAAAATGGTACCCACCAATCACAAGGGACCCTTGAGTACTTCAAATGTGGCTAGTCCAAATTGAGGCAAGCTGCAGAATAAAGTACTGATTTTTTTTTTTTTTTTCTTAACATAAAATGAGAAAACCACTGATTTTTCAAAGACATAGTAAATATGTAAATATACCACATATGTAAGTAGCTCAATATTTTAATACTGACATGTTGAAAATATTTTTGATATATTGAATTAAATAAAATACATTATTATGCTTAATTTTAAAAAACAGGGTCTCGCTATGTTGCCCAGTGTGGTCTCAAACTCCTGGCCTCAAGCTATCCCCCCACCTCTGTCTCCTGAGTAGCTGGATTACAGGTGTAATCTACCATGCCCAGTTTATTATGTTTAATGTCATCTGTTTCTTCTTACTTATCTTAATGTGGATACTAGGAAGATTAAAATTACAGATAAGCTCCTATTTGTGGCTTACATTATATTTCTACTCAATAGTACTATTCCAAACCTAGACGATAATGAAGCAATGTATTCAACATTTTGAGGTAAAGTGATATTTTATTTAGAAGCCTATACTGAAACCGTATCAACAGATAAGAAGTCAAAATATATTTCCTGATAAGCTCTCAGCTTTCTTTCCATCTTTGTATTATTTCTCAAAATGACAATGGAAGATAGAGTACACCAAAAGAGGAGCGTAAACAAAAAAAAAAAAAAATAGAAAGTCACTAAACCTAGAAGAGACAAAGGAAACTGCCAACACACCAATAAAGGCAAGTCTCAGGACAACTGCACAGCAGGTCTTAAAGAACCATGTGACATAACTATGGATATTTACATAATAATGTAAACATTTAACAATGGTTTAGCCAAAAAGGTTCATATAACTATATTGAAGACTAAAGAAAAGAAGAGGCTTGTGAGTGTCATGGGAATGGGGATGATGAATACCAGTTTTAAAAGCTGAACCATTAGGCCAGACATCACAGCCCACACCTGTAACCCAATTACTTTGAAAGGCGGAGAAGGGAGAATTGCTTGAGCCCAGGAATTCAAGACCAGACTGGGCAACATAGCAAGATCCCATCTCTACAAAAAATTACCAAAAAAAAAAAAAAAAATTAGCTGGGCACGGTGGTATGCACCTGTAGTTCCACCCACTCAGGAGGGTGAGGTGGGAGGATCAGTTGAGTCCAGGAGTTTGAGGCTGCAGTGAGCTATGATTATGCCACTGCACTCCAGCCTGAGCAACAGTGTCAGTGTCTCTAATTTTAAAAGAATTTTTATTTTATTTTTTTAAAGGATTTTTAATAATAAAAAAATAAAGCTGAATCACCTTCTAGGTAGGAAACTCAAAAATACCTAAGACTAGGCTGGGCATGGTGGCTCATGTCTGTAATCCCAGCATTTTGAGAGGCCAAGGCAGGTGGATCATTTGAGATCAGGAGTTTTAGACCAGCCTGGCCAACATGATGAAATCCCATCTCTACTAAAAATGGAAAAATTAGGTGGGTGTGGTGGGGGGGGGGCACCTGCAGTCCCAGCTACTCGGGAGGGTGAGGCAGGAGGACTGCTTGAACCCAGGAGGTATAAATTAATGGGGGGCGAGATGAGGCAAAAAAAAACAAAAAAAAAAAAAAAAAAAAAAAAAAAAAAAAAAAAAAAAAAAAACCTAAAACCGGAAAAAGAAAACTGTGATGCTATAAAATAAGGAACATATCTAGAAACAGATGAAAACGCCAGAATAAACAGCCAAAGTCATTAAGGCAGTTACCTTGAGGATAGGAATCAAGAATGAGAATGCAGCAGGGAACTTGCTGTTTTCCATTAAAAGCCTATACTTTATAGTATCATTTGCCTTTTTAAAAAGATGCATATACTCCTATGATTAAAATAAAATTTAAAAGAATGAAAGCATCTACATAAAGGCAAAAAGAATGCCTATTCAGTGCAACTCAAATTCTGACTTCTGGTGTTATAATTGGTCTAAAGTGGTAAATCAATACCTTTACTTAACTGGAAAAAGTGGTGGGGGGACTGCTCTACTGTGAGCCAGTTTCATTATGTTCTTCACAGAATTTTACAGATATCTCATCTTTCAAAACCTGTCCACAAGCCAAAGTACATTTCCACTGGGCTTTTCTTTACCCCTTTTGTGAAGATCAAATCATACCACAGATGAAACTCAGATCATTTTCCATTATTCTTTTCAAAGACTATATCAAGTAATATTAATTATTTGTTTCATTTCAAACTAATTGTTTAAACCTACAGGTCATAATGCTGATTCCACTTTGGATCGAGTGTATTCTTCACAGTATCTGTAGAATGGCACTGCCCAGATCCATCAACCACCACCTTAGCAAATGGATCAGGAAGTCCTGTGAAAAAATATTTTTTAAAATTAATAATCTGACATGTAAGACAGAAGATTAATTATACACACATTCCATTTGCTACAAAAGATTATTCCATTCTTTTAAAAAAGCTTAACATTTAGCTATAAATTATCCATTTTTTAAAAAAAAAGACTAAAGTTAATTCTATATTAAATACCAAAGTTATATTTTTCCTCTTTTCTGTCTCAAAATATTCCCAGTTCAAACTACCTAAGTCTAGAGGTTACCTCATAATGTGGAAGTTTTTATAGGTTGTTAACAGCCCTCTGACCCCAGAAAGGGGAATTATTCTTATAACCATTCACGGCTTTTTCTTTCCAAATGTCTCCCTCAGTAGCACATTTAAAGAAAGAGCTTATTAAAGGTTTTTATACAGAAACACAGGCTATAGAGAAATCAAATTAGTAAATGAGTTTTGCTGAATAATTACCAGGAAAAATGAGACTGAAATAAAAGATAAAACATTCTGCCTTAAAAGAGCTTACTATCTAATTGGAAAAATAAAAATATTACACACGGAAAAAAATAAAACCAAAAATACCTCAGAATAAACAAGTGCTTAGTGATACTGATTATAATGCAAACACTTATATGACTATGTTAGGTACTATTCTAAATACTTTACATTCATCCTTAATCCTTACAATAACCCTATATGGTAGATAGGGACTGTTATTATCCCTATTTTATTGACGAGGAAACTAAGGCACAAGGGGGTCAATTAACTAGCCCAAGGTCACTAAAGTGTAGATTCTAAACCCATGTCTGGCTCTCAACTTCCATGCTCTTAATCACTATACTGTATTTTACCTGTCATTTACTATGTGTTTCAACAGTGAGTACAAGTAAGAGCTCAGAAAAACAGGACAGCCAGGCATGGTGGCTCACGCCTGTAATCCCAGCACTTTGGGATGCTGAGGCGGGCGGATCACCTGAGGTCGGGAGTACAAGACCAGCCTGACAACATGGAGAAACCCCATCTCTACTAAAAAATGTAAAACAAGCTGGGTTTGATGGTGCATGCCTGTAATCTCAGCTACTTGGGAGGCTGAGGCAGGAGAATTGCTTGAACCTGGGAGGCAGAGGTTGCAGTGACCTGAGATTGGGCCATGGCACTCCAGCCTGGGCAACAATAGTAAAACTCCAACTCAAAAAAAAAAAGAAAAAAGAAAAGAAAGAAAAACAGGAGAATAGTTTAACTGTAAAGAAAGGACTTTGATGAGGGCAGGACTCATCTGGGCTTTAAAGCAGGGGTCTCCAACCACTGGGCCATGGGCTGGTAGATTCTTGGCCTATAACAACCGGGGCACACAGCAGGAGGTGAGCAGCAGGAGAGGGAGAAGAGCAGCCTTAACGCCTGAGCTCTGCCTTCTGTAAGATCAACAGTGACATCAAAGGCTCATAGGAGCTCAAACCCTATCCATGCAAGAGATCTAGGATGTGTGCTCCTTACAAGAATCTAATGCCTGATGATCTGAGATGTAACAGTTTCATCCCAACACATCCTCTGCTTCCCCCATCCTTGGAAAAATTGTCTTGCATGAAACAAATCCCTGCACCAAAAAGGCTGAGTACTGCTGCCTTAAAGGACATACAGAAGGAGGACTTTCCTAGCAATAGGAAGAGTGCCAAGAAGGGTATGACAATACAGTATGTAAAAGACTTTCAAGAGTCTAACCAAAGAGATTGTGCTAAGGTGTAAAAGTAAATACTGTTGGAAATATGACTGATCCAGTAAGAGGCTTAACAGTCAGACAACAGGGCTTGGACCAGTTGAGATAGATAACAGGGAGCCATTTCAGGTTCTTGAGCGTGGCTGTAACTACAGTCATATTTTTCTATCAGTAGTTTTCAGGGCCCACTAGGAGAAAGACTAGAGACAGACCACATAAGAAGCTGTTGTAATAATGCAACAGTAGGATGAAAAGACCCTGAAAGAGGGAAGTCACACTGGAAGGGGAAAGGAAACGACAATTCAGAGAGCTATTCTGAAAGATTTAATACAAACTAATAAGAAACTTGTATCAAAGATGACAATACAGTTTTTGGCCTAAAGCAATAATGAAAATGATTCTTCTGACAAAAATTTAAAAGGTGGAACTAAAAATGTTAGAGAGAGAAAAATGACACTTCACATGTTAGACATTTTGGGACAGAGTAGATTTCCTGTGGACAGCTGAAAATACTAGAAGTGGTGGTGACTGGAGAAATTTTGCACATTGGTATCAACGCTAATTTTTTTCAAGTTAAGATACTAATTTGTCAAGTTTCAAGGACAGACAAATCACCTATCAGTTCCCCAATTTTATGATTCTGTGATCGATCACCTTCAAATAATAAAGGGATACCAAAACTTAAGGATTAAGTTTCGAAGAAACTTGGTAAGTTAGGGTATTAAATCTATTTGACTCTATTATTCTTGAAGCTGAGTGCTATGCACAATATTTCAATAATACCTAACTATTTATAAATTCAATGGAAAAATATTTTTATCTCTATCCTCAATACATGAAATATTTCCTCCTGGGAAAGAATTCACTCTATCTTGTTATTTTCACCCTACTAATTAAATAAACATACAAATGTATGTTTATAAGCAAAAACAAAAAAATCACATTTCTAAACTTTCCCTTTGGGTATTACTAAACTAATTGAATATTCAAGTATTAAACTAGTTGAATTAAGTCTTTCTGCTAGTTTCTTGCTTTTTAAAAAAATAAAAAGAATTAAGGATTGGCCAGGCAGAGTGGCTCACATCTGTAATCCCAGCACCTTGGGTGGCTGAGGTGAAAGGATCACTTGAGCCCAGGAGTTTGAGATAAGCCTGGGCAACATAGTAAGACCCCACTTCTGTCAAAAAATTTAAAAGTGAGCCAAGCGTGGTGCCGTATGTCTGTAGTCTCAACTACTCAGGAGCCTGAGGTAGGAGGATTGCTCGAGCCTGGGAGGCTGAGGCTGCAGTAAGCCAAGTTTCCATGCAACAAAGTTTCCACGCCACTGCACTCCAACCTGGTTGACAGAGTAAGACCCTATCTCAGGAGACTTAAAAAATAAGGATTAAGAAAAACATCTGACAAAAGACTAATATCCAGAATCTACGAAGTACTCCAATCAACAAGAAAAAAACAAGCAATCCCATCAAAAAGTGGGTTAAGGACATGAATAGACAACTCTCAAAAGAAGATATACCAACAAGATAGGCCAACAAGCATATGGAAAAATGCTCAACATCACTAAGTATCAGAGAAATGCAAATCAAAACTACAATGCAATGCCACCTCGCTCCTGCAAAAATGGCCATAATCAAAAAATAAAAAATAACAGATGTTGGCATGGATGCAGTGAAAACGGAACACTTCTACACTGCTGGTGGTAATGTAAACTACTACAACCCCTACGGAAAACAGTGTGGAGATTCCTTAAAGAACTAAAAGTAGATCTACCATTTGATCCAGCAATCCCACTCCTAGGTATCTACCCAGAGGAAAAGAAATCATTATATGAAAAAGACATTTGTACCTTCATGTTTACAGCAGCACAATTTGCAACTGCAAAAATACTGAACCAGCCCAAATACCTATCAATGAGTGGATAAAGAAAATGTGATATATATAAATACACGCGCACGTGCGCGCACACACACACACACACACACACACACACACACAAACCCCTACACATACATATATACACCATGTAATACTACTCAGCCATAAAAAGAAATGAATAATGGCATTCGCAGCAACCTGGATAAAACTAGAGACTCTTATCCTAAGCGAAGTAACTCAAGAACGGAAAACCTAACATCATATGTTCTTACTCACCTGTGGGAGGTAAGATATGAGGATGCAAAGGCATAAGAATGATACAGTGGACTTTGGGGACTTGGGGGGAAGGGTGGGGAGCGGCGAGGGATATAAGACTACACACACTGGGTACAGTGTACAATGCTCGGGTGATAGGTCCACCAAAATCTCAGAAATCACCACTCAAGTACTTATTCATGTAATCAAATAGCAGCTGTTCCCCAGAAACCCATTGAAATTTTAAAAAATTCAAGGAAAACAACTTCTTCCATACAAAATGTGACTTCCAGATCCTGAACTAAGTAGGAAAGTCACAGCCTTTTGTTTCCTTTATGTTAATAACACAATAAACAAAAACACAAGTTAAATACCTTAATGAAAAAACACATAGGTTTCAACTTAACTTGATTATATTATTCTACAAAAAACTAACTTGAAGGCCAAGTCACTCCAATATGGTCAAAAGCTATCAGGTTTTCTGAAGTTAGTGAGACATCTAGTGGTAAACACAAAGTGGCTAGAGAACTTTCTGCATTTTAAAAAAATTCTTGGCCAGGTGCCATGATTCATGCTATAATCCTAGCACTTTGGGAGGCTGAGGCAGGCGGACCATGAGGTCAGGAGATCGAGACCCTCCTGGCTAACACGGTGGAACCCCATCTGTACTCAAAATACAAAAAATTAGCTGGGCGTGCTGGCACGCCTGAAGTCCCAGCTACCTGAGAGGCTGAGGCAGGAGAATCACTTGAACCCAGGAGGGAGAAGTTGCAGTGAGCCAAGATTGCGCCATTGCATTCCAGCCTGGGCATCAGAGCGAGACTCCATCTCAA
>NW_016107965.1:118288-125010 GCF_001604975.1 Cebus imitator | reverse complement strand
AAAAAAAAAAAAAAAAAAAGATAATGAATAAATGGGTATATATGTGATAAAGTTAATGGTAGAATCTAGATGATAGGTCTTTACTATAAAATTTTTTGTCTGTTGTTTTATGTTAGAAATTTTTCCTGCTAAAATTTGGGGGGAAAGGGGGAGTGACTTGTTTTTTAAAGCCAGTAAGCTTGAAAACAGTTCAAAAACATGAGTTAATAAACTTTTCTCAACAAGGAATAAACAGTATTATCTCACATACAAATTATTCTACAAAAGACAACACACAGCAGTGTATTTTTTCCTGTGATGAAAAATATATATCTATTTCATCACCTTATAGTCATACCTCATATTAAAATTTACTTTTCTCATTCAATACAATTAAATTGAATCACAAGCAAAAACTTAACTATATTTTACTATTAATAACTGCAATGATCAATAAATACACATTTGTTTATATTTAACTGAAGAATTTAGGAACTAGTGTCTCTGAAATTCATGTGGGCAACCCTTGTAAGTACACATGTAAATCTACCACAGCATGGACGTGGGACCTTGGCCAGTGTGAACCTGGGAGGTAACTTCCATCCCTGGCTAATTCCCCTCTAACCACTGAAGGATTAGCTTTCCTGTTTCCCTTTCCAGGCCATCAAGGGTCTCCCATTCTGAGTTTTAAAGATAATCACACAGTTTCCCCTAATCTTCTTGTCACTAAAGCAAGTTCACATTCTTAACATTTTTATCAATTTTTACTGCTTACACCAATGAAACTTAGAATTTAAGGTCATTTACTTACAATTTAAGGACAAAGATCATATAAGGGATAACAATCAGCTCTCGAAGGTTCATAAAACATTAAAATATTATTCCTCTAGATTTCTTAGGAAAACTGAGATAAGAATATCTGGATATTTTATTAGAAGAAGCTGTGTCTTTGGGACTGCAGAGGAAGGAAATTTGAAAAGGAAAGCTGGAAGACAAAACTGAAGATTTTATCTTCAAAACCAGAGCAGATGTCTCGGAGGGTAGAGAAGCAGCTGTAACAGTGCTCCTCTCACTTCCCTCCCGTTTCTCCTTGTCCAACTCTATTTGCCACTTTGCAGTCCCACTAGGATAAATCCTATCTTAGATCAACCTTAACAAAGGCAAAAAAAAAAAAAGAGAGAGAGATAAAGACAAAAAAAAAAATACATCTCAGTTAGTAGCAACAGAAATGAGGTAGGAAATGAGCAGCAGCCTGGGAGAGACAACAGTAATTGGCAGCAACAGGGAGAGATGGGGAGTTCTGTGGCCACCGGGACCTTCTACTGTGACAAGCTTCTGGGGAGAAGGCACACAGTACATAAATTTAAACTGCTTATAATTTTCTTCCTATGTTCCAAATTATCCTATTTCCTTTCCCATATAAGCAGAAAGATAACCATAAACATTTATAACTACATAATTTTATAAGATGTTATTTTATAAACTTTAATTCAGGTTCTGCTCTAGAAAAACTCAAAATAATATTTCAAGTGGAATCAATTAAGCATAGTTTTAAATTGTATTGGCCAGGCACGGTGGCTCACAACTGTAATTCCAGCACTTTGGGAGGCTGAAATAGGAGGATCACTTGAAGCCAGTAGTTTGAGACCAGCCTGGGCAACAAAGCAAGACCCTGTTCTCTACAAAGAATAGTAAATAAATAAATAAATAAATAAGCTGGGTGTGGTGAAGTGTGCCTGCAGTCTAGACACTCAGGTGGGTGAAATAGGAGGATCCTTTGAGCCCAGGAGTTTGAGGCTGTGGTGAGCTATGACTGTGCCACTGCACTATAGCCTGGGTGACAGAACAAGACCCTTCCTCTAAAAAGAAAAATACACACACATACACAGACACACACACACACACACACACACACACACACACACCCCTTATTTCTTTTAATCAAATCCCAGAAAATCATCTAATACCACATGAAATCAAACAGCACACATAGCCTGTGACTTGAATTTTAAAATTTAATAAATCATCTCTATTCTAATTTCAAATATTTTACATACAAAATTTTTTTGGCTGAAAAATATTTTTTTTACTAAAAATTATATCATTTTTAACCAATAATTTAAAGCTACAACAGAATAAAGATTGTTAATATACATGCTGGGTACTTCCCAATCCCCTCTCACACAACTTAGTCCTAAGTAAAGCCAGGAAAAAAATCACCACAGAATGGTAAATATACTGCACATCTGGGAACCAAACATCTGCTTTGGAATCTGAGATGTAAGAGCAGCTAGGATCAAATGTGGCAGAGATTTCTTTCCTACACTCTGGAAATTCCAAGCAGGCTCAATGACTTTTCTACCTTCCTATGAATCCTGAATGAGTAAAGCTTTCCTATGAAATTTTCAAAAGGAAAAAATTGTTCACAAAATATTCTCTTAAACCTCTTCTAGAATTCTAGTAGTAAGCACACCTTCAATATACAATATACACTACACTTCTGCATCTACATACCTGCATACACACGTCTTCTCATAAATATGTGGGAGAGATGAATAAAAGGAAAGGGTAAAAAGCACAAAATATTCTTTAAAAAAAACTGTGATGCCAAATGGCTCTGAACCAAAACATTCATAAAATAACACTGACTATATTTCTGAATAGGGTAACTCTTAGACAATTCTGAAAATGCTATTCCCAAAGATCCACACAGACTATACAAGATTTAAAGTTAATTTACTTACGGAAAAAATCCTTTTTCACCAGGTTTTTTGCACAGAGTACTGTAAAAAAAAAAAAAAAATACGTGGGAAAAATTAAAATAAAATGTTAAGAGTGTATTGTTACATTTTAAAACACTGAAAACAGCAGTGAATAATTAAACCCTAAGGATAGCAAGGTATGAAACATGATCACAAACTTTCAAATTAGCAAACAAAAGACAGTTGAACCACTGGTTGCAACTTTAGCAATGATCACCAGTAATAGCTGAAGGCAAGAAAGTTTATAAATCTGATATTCTAACAATAAGATAGAAATTCAATCCCTATCTTTCATCTTCTATTCTCTGAGAAACTCAGTGGCAATGGGGAAAAATAGTTCAAAGAAAAAGATATGTAAAGTCAGGTTGGTATATCTATTTTAAGGATAAAATAATTTTATACTGAAGACAATCATAAATAATCTAAAGCTTTCCTGATATAGATGAGTTTTTTGTTTTGTTTTTTGTTTTTAACATTATGTTAAAAACATAAACGCCACAGAAAATTCACAGGAGAGATCAAATTACCTAAATCATCAGTTCAATGGCAAGATATGTCTACTATATCTTTTAAGAATTTAAAGTTTATATATTGAAATTAAATATCCCAAACCCACATTTTCCAAGTTACTATGCATTAAATTACTTACATGGACGAATGCACAACCTTGTGAATATACTAAAAAATACTGAATTGCCCACTTTAAAAAGGATACATTTTATAATATATGAATTACATATCAATTTTAAAATTACTGCTTACAGGTCCGGCACAGTGGCTCATGCCTGTAATCCCAGCACTTTGGGAGGCCAAACTGGGTGGATCACTTGAGGTCAGGAGTTTGAGATCAGCCTGGCTAACATGGTGAAACTGTTTCTTCTAAAAATACAAAAATTAGCTGGGTGTGGTGGCACATGCCTGTAATCCCAGCTACTCAGGAGGCTGAGGCATTAGAATCACTTGAATCTGGGAGGTGGAGGTTGCAATGGGCCGAGATTGCAACACTGCACTCCAGCCTGGGCAACAGAGCAAGACTCTGTCATTAATTAGTTAATTAATTAATCTGCTTATAGAGTCATAAATTTAAAACTTCTTTAACTCAAACTTGATACAAGAGAAAGAAAAACACCAATTTTCATATATGTAAATTTTAATTTATAAAGTATCTACAAATGTAGTATTTGGTATTTTTATCTACTTCTCATAGTTTAAATGAATTACAGTTATTGGAAGTTTAGTGTATAAAAGCTCATTTGACATAAACTTGGGAATGAGTCTAAATAAATATAACTAATCACTCTAAGGGTTCATATAAAAAACGCTTTTAAAGACAGATGCCATCAGTAAATAAATAAAATTATTAAGTAAGCACAAGATACTGATATACTATGCAGAGTCGCTTAGGCCACGTCTAGAGTTTTGTTTTTAAAAACATAAAAACTCAATCAATCATGAAAACCAGGGCCATAACTAAGAATACCAAATCATGGCCGGCCGCTGTGGCTCACGCCTGTAATCCCAGCACTTTGGGAGGCTGAGGCAGGTGGATCACAAGGTCAAGAGATCGAGACCATCCTGGCCAACATGGTGAAACCCTGTCTCTACTAAAAAATACAAAAATTAGCTGGGCGTGGTGGCGCATGCCTGTAGTCCCAGCTACTTGTGAGGCTGAGGCAGAACTGCTTGAACCCAGGAGGTGGAGGTTGCAGTGAGCTGAGATCATGCCACTGCATGCCAGCCTGGCGCCTGGCAACAGAGCCAGACTCTGTCTCAAAAAAAAGAAAAACAAAAGAATACCAAATCACAAACTGGATTTAGAAGAACTCCTCCTCAAACTTTTGTCATAATATAAGCTGAATAGAATATTCAGGATCAATACATATGTAACACACACAAAAATCTAAATTATAATCTTCAGTTTTAATGAAGTAATAATTTTTTTAAACAAACCACTATGCATTTCACTAACATGAAATGATTTCACATCTGACTTCAGAGAAATAGAAAACATGAGATCTCCTCCAACTCAATGCCACCAAACGTACATATTCATTCTTTTTTTCCTTCCTTCCACTGACAACGTCTACTCTCCTCTCTAAGACTATCCTCTATCTCATATCCAAACCACCATGTTCTTGGGGATCTTCACCGCCATTATACATATCCTCCAACTTGTCCCCTTTTCTAACCACCTTGTCAGCATTTAAACATAATCAAGTCTTACCCAAGCCTCCCTTCAGCCATCATCTACCTCTTCCCTCTCATGCTAAAACTTCTCCAAAGAACTGCTTATACTTTTTGACTCCACTTCATTACCTCCCACTAGTGCCTTGACCCAATCCAATCTGCTTCCTCCCTCACCATTGCCTCTGAACTGCTGCTACAAAGCCCTGGAGATGTAATTACCAAGTCCATCCAACAGACACTTTTCATTCTTTACAGCACTTGACCCCCTCATGGGCATTTGCCACTGTTGACGACGCCCTCTTTTAGAACCCCTCTCTTCCAGTTCTGTTTAACACCACATTCGCCTGTTTCTATACAGGGCATAAAACTCACTCTAAGTCTTCTTTGCCAGGTCTTGCTATGCTATAAAACTTGAGTTCTTCAGAGTTTTGCCCTAGGTTCTCTTAATTTACTCCGTAACCTGAGGATCACAGTGTCCATTTTTGTAAACCTTGCAATTACATGTAAACTGTTACATATATGTTTATTTTCTGGGGAGATAATTCACATTTTTTCCTGGGAAAGAGTTCATAGCTTAACAGATTGACAGAACATTTCCTCTCTCTCAAAAAATAAAACCCAAAGAGCCACTTTTTCATATATTCTCTCTGGTCTTTACCATTTACTCTGTGGTTATGATGATACCTAAATTCATAAAACCCAATCCCTAGTTCTCTCCTGAACTCCAGGTCCACAAACCAAAAATGCGTTCCCCCCACAAAATCACAACTTCCCTCTCTCACCCGCAAACCCGCTCCTCCCTGCAGATGACTTTCTTTTCAATAAATAGCCTTCCTTTCCACTCCACTACCCAACTCAGAAATCTCCACAGCAACCTTCACTGTCCTTCTTCCTCCCAACATCCTGGCAATTACAATTCTCAGCAATTCTACCTCTGAAATATCCCTCATCTGTCTACCATCTATTATATAGGTAATTACAACAGTCCCCTTCCTCAGAAGCCTCACTTCCCTCCAGTTTACGCTGGACCTGAAGTGATCTAAAAATCTAATTAATTATTTCCATCCATTTCCCCTTCTAAGTTCCTTAAAACATTCCAAAGGTCTTCTGGCCCTAACTTACTTTGGTTTCAATGCCCTTCAAGCCCTGGCTCCTGCTCACCTCTCTGACCTCATCTTTCATCACCACAGCTCCCTGCCAGGCCCTTAAGTCTAAGATCCAGCCGTACTAACCTTCACTTTCTCACATGTACATCTCTCGCCCACAGCCTTCATGTGCCATTCTCTCTGCCTGAAACATTCTTCCTAGGCTTCTTCTACTCATCTCCGGGTCTCAAAAGGGAAGGGTACCTTTTAGAATATGTGTCTCTCAAGCCTTCCCCACTTGTACTTTCACAGAAGCTCATACTTATCATAAATACTTATTACATTTTATTGTTCTCGTTTAAGTTTGGAATGTTGCTTATAACCGTGGAGGTGGTAAGCTCCAGCATGAATCATGCCTGCCTCATCTCTTCGTATCGTCTGCACCAAGCACACATTGCACCTGGTACGTGCTAAGTACTCAGTAAATATCTGTTGAGTGAATGAAATAGACTCTAAAATAATCTAACTAACTTCACTAAAAAGAGAGCTTTTTATACTATATAACAATGACCAATCCTCATATAATCATAATTTTGACTTAAAAATCTTATTTTGCCGGGCGCGGTGGCTCAAGCCTGTAATCCCAGCACTTTGGGAGGCCGAGGGGGGTGGATCACGAGGTCAAGAGATCGAGACCATCCTGGTCAAC
>NW_016107965.1:104455-118257 GCF_001604975.1 Cebus imitator | reverse complement strand
GGAGGTTGCGGTGAGCCGAGATCGCGCCATTGCACTCCAGCCTGGGTAACAAGAGCGAAACTCCGTCTCAAAAAAAAAAAAAAAAAAAAACTTATTTTAAGAAACAAACACCCCATGTCTCCCTTTTTGCCTCAGCCTCCAAAAGTGCAGAAAAAAAAAAAAAAAAAAAAAAAAATCTTATTTTAAGCCAGACAGCTCATGTCTGCACTTTTGGAGGCTGAGGCTGGCAGATCACTTGAGGCCAGGACTTCGAGACCAGCCTGGGCAACATGGCAAAACCCCATCTCTCCTAAAAATAAAAAATTTTTTAAAAATTAAAATTAGCCAGGTGTGGTGGTGCATGCATGTAGTCTCAGCTACTTAGGAGGCTGAGGCATGAGAATCACTTGAGCCTGGGAGGCAGAGGTTGCAGTGAGCTGAGATGGCACCACTGCACTCCAGCCTGGGTGACGGAGTAAGACATTGTCCCCCCTACACCACCAAAAAAAATACTTTTGTCATTTCTCTTTATTTAAAACATATTCAGTCATGTTTAACAAATTCTTTTTTTAAAAAATCACAAAATGTGTAATATTCCGTTTCAAAGAACAATTGAAAAATCAAAAGAACAAAGAACTTTAAAATCAGGTTCAAAGTTTATGAAGAGAAATTGAATTTCAGTAATCAAGAGATTAAGGAAAATGGCATTAGAGTTCTAGAAGAAACAAGATTAACTTCAAACAAAGAAATAATATCAGGATTGGTCAGTCCACTATGCTTCATGCTGGATCTCAGCAGTTCCAGCCAGCTCTTGCCTAAATTACTTTCTGCCCTGGAAGCAAAAACTCTCATTTGTAACTTTTAAAAGGAAGACTATCAAAACATGACCTGAGAACTGGTAATGTTATTTATCTGTAAAAATATATTATTTTCACACCTTGGAGCCTTTACTGCACTGTTCTTGTTGGGAATGTACCTTGAGGACTGGAACCACAGCTCATTGCTCTTTTCATTCTCTGTTCTAATCACAGAAGATCAGTAAATGCTCAAAGAATCCATGAATTTCAATAAGACAGACTCCTGACTATGTTACCATTAATCTATCATTTTTTGTAATAGAAACTACGGAAAGTACAAGATTAGGAATCACAGGGCTGGCGAGAAGGTGGCAGGGTGGGAGAAGTTACTTCTTTTTTTTTCTAAATGTTTCTTAAAGAAAATAGGTAAAAATAGGCTGGGTGCAGTGGTTCATGTCTCTAATCCCACCACTTTGGGAGGCCGAGGCAGGTGGATCATGAGGTCAGGAGATTGAGACCATCCTGGTCAACGTGGTGAAACCCCATCTCTACTAAAAATATAAAAATTAGCTGGGCGGTGATGCATGTCTGTAATCTCAGCTACTTGGGAGACTGAGGTAGGAGAATCGCTTAAACCAGGGAGTCAGAGGTTGCAGTGAGCCAAGATCATCGTGCCACTGCATTCCAGCCTGGCAACAGAGCAAGGCTCTGTCTCAAAAAAAAAAAAAAAAAAAGGTAAAAATAATGTTGAGAAAAGCTGGGCAGGAAGAGAATAACAGGAGAGAAATCTTGTTAGGTGGGCAAGGCCAGAACAAAGGCTAAGAAGTACAGACTTTCTCCTAGACCAGCAGTCCCCTCCCCAACCTTTTTGGCACCAGGGCCTGGTTTCATGGAAGACAAGTTTTCCACAGACCAGTGTCAGGGGGATGGGGGTAGGAGGTGGCGAGAGGGTTTTGGGATGATTCAATTGCATTACATTTATTGTGAATTTTATTTCTCTTATTACATTGTAATATATAATAGAATAACTATACAACTCACCATAATGTAGAAACAGTAGGAGCCCTGAGCTTGCTTTCCTACAACTAGACAGTCCCATCTGGGAGTGATGAGAGACACTGACAGACCATCAGGCTTAGATTCTCCTAAGGGGAGGCAACCTAGATCCCTTGCACGCGCAGTTCACAATAGGGTTAACACTCCTATGAGAATCTAATGCCGCTGCGGAGAGGAGGCAGAGCTAAGGTGGTAATACACTTGGGGAATAGCTGTAAATACAGACGATGCTTCACTGGCTCACTTCCTGCTGTGTGGCCTGTGGGTCAGAGTTGACAACCCCTGTCCTAGATAGCTATCAGTATTTCAATATCTTTAATGTTTAGTAAGCTTATCTACATAGAAATGAAATTATATCTACAGAAAGGCAGAAAAATCTGAAGTATTTGAATTAATTCAATTAATTTCCACTAATTTTTGTGTTAAAACGAAACATTACACTGGACTACAGATATTTAGCAGCACATGTCTATTTTTATTAATGCTAATTACAAATGTAGCATTACACTACCACAGTACCATGCTACAGAATCCACTAGGGACAATGTGTCAAACAGCCCATATATTTGCACTAGATTAAGTCTGCTTATACTACTTTGATCATGTTACTACCCTTCTCAAATTCCTTCAAAGCATTTCTCATTCTTAAGTCTATACTCCCAGAACCTAGCTTGTTGTAGCTATTGTATTCACCCCTTTTTTAGACAGACGGTTTGAAATGATTAGCAAGGATGATCAAAATAAGCTAACGTCAGCCATATTGGATAAAGCCTCTGTATTTCACACGGATGTAGGTATGATCATCCTGAGATACTTAGGGAGAAAGGAATACTTCTACATCATTCACTCTCTCATTCAACATTTCCTGGGCACTCACTTTGTGCCAAGTGCTATGACAGTTTCCGCAGATACAAATATAAATAAGACATGGTCCTTTGCTCTCAGAGCTCACAGGTCAGGTATAATTCAAATAGCATGTCATAAATGCCTTTTATTGTTATCTTCTCAAGATATGTTTTTAAACTTTATGGAAATCTTATATTTCATTTGAGGCAGAGATTAGAGAAAACCATTTGCAGAAGTGCAGATGGTAGTTATTACTACTACCATTTTCATTTACATCAATAATTTATGTTTCTGGTAGGAGAGGAGTTATCTATATGCAACCAACCAGGTAACAGTATCAGAGTAAATCCCAGCTGTAGAAATAGAATGCTATGCTGTTCTTACTGAGCTATATTCACAATGAATGGCTGCCTATGCTTAATCTGAATAAAGTTCCCAACATATTCAGTAAATGCTTGCCAAAAGAGTTCTCCTTCCTCCTCCAGATTGGAGTTGCATTCCAATTACACTGCTGATTGGAATGAGACTGCTTGAGAGAAAGAAAAAAAAAATACTCAGATATCCCATCTTCCTTCAACCCACAAAAAGATTTTATAATACTGTTCCTGCAACTCAAAAGTTGTGTAAATGCTTTTGAACAGAGATTTCTCTGCATGTTCTTTAAACTTATGTTATCATTGTAGAATAAAACCTCAACCTCTGAATAGCTGGGGCTATAGACACGTATCACCATGCCTTGCTAATTTTTAATATTTTTTTGCACAGATGGGGTCTTGCCATGTTGCCCAGGCTCAAGCAATCCTCCTGCCTCAGTCTCCCAGACTGTTAGAATTACAGGCATGAGCCACTGCGCCTAGTCTCAGTTAACAAATTTAAAATGACCTTTCTAAAGCACTCAGTCTAGGTATCTGGCACATAGCAGGCACACTATGAAAGCTATTATTTTGATAAACTATCTGAAAGCATTTCAGCTATATATCTTAAGCCAGTATTTCTGTGAATTCTTTACTCCAATATGAGGATGAAAATACATAAAAGTACTGTTCTCCTTTCAAAAAGTGACCGTAGCTTAAAGACATGCTATGCTGTTTGCAGACCAAACATTATCCTGTCTGTTGCTGCTGGAGACTCCATCACCACCTTCTCTACTGGACCCCTTCATTCAAACAGACCCACTCATAACTGATGGCTGTTCGAGAGATGAATATTATATATTTAAACTAAACCACACAATTTACTTTCTTCGTAAGGACAACAAGAGAAGAAAACCTTATTGTAAAGTTAAAGTATATACCTGCAATGAAGCCTCAACATTATTTTATATGTAGAAAAAGACTTGTATCACTTTTTGGCCACTCCCAAGTTTCTCTCCTTTATCTTCTTTTTCTAGAGACACTCATAGAGGCAGTGTAATATAATGTGTTAAGTTATAAGCACTATAAAAGAGTTAAATGATTTGGGTCAGAATGCATGGGTTTGAACCTGGTGCTATCTCTTATGAACTTGTGACCCTAAAAATACTTAACTTCTCTTTACTTTAGATACCTCATCTGTAAAAATGAGAATAGGAAGATACTAAGAGCCACCTCATAGTGTTGTTTTAAAGATTAAATTGAAACACAGAGAACATGAGAATAGTACCTGTACACAGCAAGTGCTCAATAAACATTGGCCATTATTACTCAACTCTAAAATTTCTAATAAAATTAACCCACGAGGTTGCAAAAACCTTGAAAAAGAATATAATTTGGCAGGACCTTTGTCTTAGCCAAAACAAATACAATAGATTAAAGAACAAACATTTGTTTCTCACAAATCAATGGAGGCTGGAAAGTCCAAGATCAAGGTTCCAGCAGTGTCAATGTCTGGTGAGGGCCCTCTTTCTGGTTTGCACACTGCCACCTTCTCCATGTATACTTGCATTACCCCTATCATCTCTCCCATGTCTCTTGTTACAGGGGCACTAATCCTATTCATGAAGGCTCCACCCTCATGACCTAATGAGCCCCTCCCAACGCCTCACCTTCAAATACCATCACATTGGGGATTAGGCTTCAACATAGGAATATTGGGAGACACATTCCATTCATAGCAAAGCGTATATATCTAGCAAGCTTTTCCATAAATGCTGTTAAGTGAATCCCAATCTGTTTCTCTAGCCTCACTCCTTTCCCAGCCTCCAAACCCAAACACACATTTAGATTCCTCACCACCACTTCAAATTATATTTATTCAAGACTGAATTCATCAGCTTCCCTAGTGAACCTGCTCTTTCTTCTTTTGATCCCCATAGTGCTGTGAACTGTACCACGTTTCCAATCATCCAGAAGGTAATGTCTTTATATCTCTCCCTCTCTGAGACCACCTCATGTATCTAAAGCAGTTGCCAGATTATATCAGGTTACCACATACCTCTGCTTATCTCTATTTCCAGTGTTCACATTTAGATAATTCATCTAGAGTATTTTACAATGTGCCAAAAAACTTCACAGATTATTTTGTTTAACCCCTACAAGCTTGTGAGTTATGTTCTAGTATCCACAGAAAAGAAAGCTACAAGTAAATGTTGTGGCTCACCCTTAACTGCTACCTAGGAAATTAGTTTAGGGATTGTGAATTCAGGCTCCATCCTATTTTTCTATAGATCCTCACTCAAACAGTGTCAATGATTCCTGTTTTCTCTCTCATTAACCCCTAGACTGACAAGCTCATTCTCTTCCCTCAAATAAGCCCAGGACTTAGAAAAGCCTTTCCCTTTAATTCATAATGTTCTTCCCACTTTAAATGCTATTTTCCCAACCACCAGCCCTCAAAATCTTATCCATTCATCGAACTTCTGTGAAGCCTTTTCTGACTCTGCTTTTACAGTATGATTTTGATCTCTTCCTCCTCGTGAACCTCCAACAACACTTGGATTCTACTTGTTTTATTATAGTGCTTTCTCATTTTGTGTATTATTTATGTGATGTCTTACCTCTGTCCCATTAAGCTATAAAACTCTCCTAGTTTATTATACAATGTCTTAAACATAATATGCAAATACTTGTTGAATCAAAGAAAATCCTCAGAAAACCACTGATGAGTTACAAGGATGAGCAAACTCAAAGGTAAATGATACATTCAGCTCATTCCTTGCGTCCTTTAACCTAGTAAGCCTTTATGTTCAAATCAGGATGGCTTCCTTAACTATTCATAAATACTTTGCTTACCCATTCCTTAGGACCCAACTACCCACTGGAGTCCTCACCTAATAACAGATCTCACTGAGCCCTCTCTCTTATTCACAATAGAAAAGTATATTGTCCCATAATGTTCTAAAATTCTATTTGCCTTGTTTCTGCAACAATATAAACAAAGCTAAGCTTCTACGTCTTCTGCATGTTTCCAGACTCTAAAGAACCGTAGTCACTCAAATATCTGATGATCTACTAACAGAACAAAGTGCAAAGGTATTTAGCTTTCCAAATAGCCTCCATTTGAAAACACAGGCCACAAGCACAAATAGGAAAGATGACTGCAACTATAAAAAGCAGTGCACACTGGCCGCAGCAGCTCATGCCTATAATCCCAGAACTTTAGGAGGGCGAGGCAAGTGGATCACCTGAGGTCAGGAGATCTCACCTCAGTGGAATATCTACATAAATTGTTTGGAATTATTCTGCATGGGAGATTTGTCTATCCCCTATTTATCTAATCATTCATATCAGTATGAACTCAAAAATATTTGTTTTGTACTTTGGGTTCTAATCTAATACAACTTCATTTTATTGCTCAAATTTTTCCAGCTTTGGCCATTGGGAGCTGTTTCCATTGGTTCGTGTGTTCCTTTGACATACTTCCATCATTGAGGGGAAAGGGAGAGGTCTTTCTTACTTTCTAATACTAAAGACCTCAAATTTTCAAATACGAACAGTTAAGCCAATAAACTCTTCAGCTCCTAAGGTCTTCCCTCACTAGATCATTAAATTCCATGACACCGAGAACTTAATTTCGATCTCCACTGTATCTCCGGAGTCTAGAAAAAAGTACACAGTAGGCATTCAATAACTACTATAAACACTGAAACTCTGAGACTCCAGAAAGTAGCTCCAGACTTAGTCATAACATAACTCACTATTCCAACGGAATCTGCCTATATTTGTTATGTTTAGACTCCTGTTCTAACACCACTATGTCTAATTCACTGCATTGTTTTACAGTAAACAAAAAGCTTCCTTTTTCCACTGCTCCTCCCTTTTATTCCATTGCAAGCCAAACGTTTTGTTAAGTATTCCCCAGTAAAATTTCCAGTGCAAAGGAATATACATCACATTTCCTAGATTCTTTCTATAATGGCATATTTCCATTTACATCATCCCTTTCCAAGTTCTATTGACATTACGATTTTTAACTTGCTATGTAGAGTTTAAATGAAAGGCATAATGCCAAATACTTATCAACATTAGCAGAAGAAAAATCACTGACAATAAAAGTGCCAAAAATCTACTGACACCAATTTGGACATAATGCCTTTAAAACATTAGTATGTATGTAAAATAAAGCATCTGAAACCTACCAATATTCCTTGACAAATCTATAATATATAGATAGGAAAAAGCTTAAGTTAAACATTGATTGTCTTGTCTATACATTTTATTTTTCCTTAACCGCCTATTCCAGGAAAGTCTATACATATTTGATAATGTGAAAACATGGTTCCCTCCATAGCTCATCCATTTATATGCAAATAAGCTAAAATTATAATGGGGTGGTTCTACTAAACAACTTTATATCTGTGATATAATTACAATATTCACTAATTTGTGGTGGCTTGTTTTTCAGAGAAAGTTACTGCATGCAAAAAGAAAATTACAACAAATGACTCACTACTGACTAAAAAGCAAGTCTGATAATCCTACAATAGATTCCTACTTCAACCTTAATAGGATATCAAAATGCTATAAATTATTCTGCCTTAGAATAATTTATAATTTATTACAGACATTGGCACAGTAGCCAATGTCTGTAATCCCAGCACTTTGGGAGGCTGAGGCGGGAGGACTGCTTGAGCCCAAGAGTTCAAGACCAGCTTGGGCAACATGGTGAGACCTCATCTTTACAAAAAAAAAAAAAAAAATTCTTTTTGAGACAGAGTCTTGCTCTGTCATCTAAACTGGAGTCCAGTGGTGCAATCTCAGCGCTCTGCAGCCTCCACCTCCCAGGTTCCAGCCATTCTCCTGCCTCATCCTCCTGAGTAGCTGGGATTACAGGCGCATATCACCAAGCCTGACCTCTACAAAAAAAATTTAAAAATTGGCAAAGTGTAGGGGCAAATGCCTGTAGTCCCAGCTACTTAGGAGGCTGAGGCTGGAGGACTGCTCAAGGCAGTGGTTCAACACCAGCCTAGGCAACATGGTGAGACCTACAAAAAAGTTTTAAAAATTGCAAGGTATGGGGGCAAACGCCTGTAGTCCCAGCTACTCAGGAGGCTGGCAGGAGGATCGTTTGAACACAGGAGGTGGAGGCTGCAGTGAGCTGTGCATTTGTGCCACTGCACTCCAGCTTGGGCAACAGAGCAAGACGGAAAGGGAAAGGGAAAGGGAAAGGGAGAAAGAAAATAATATTGCCTCTATAAAATATCATTTATAGAGAGTATGAGCCATAAAGGAGAAGTGATCTGTGGCCACATTTGTAGTATGTGACCCTGACCCACCAGCCACTGCTAATTGGATAATAAGCAGCTACTACATCCAGTATGAGCAGTCAGATTCTCTTCTTAGGAAATTAGCATTGAGAGCCAGAGCCTCTACAGAGAAGGAAGCACAAGCATTTAGAAAGAGGATGGTTCTCCTTACCCTAGGGGACCACTGGTAATAACAATCTCAGTTCCTCAGACTTTCCAGTTTTTGGATATTGCCTGTCCAAAGCCGGGCCACACCCCTTCCCCCACTTTGGGAACCAAAACTATATCCTCCCAATAATTTCTCTTTTTGCTTAAGTTAGTCTGAATTGGTGGCTTTCCTGTTACCAAAGTACTGTCATAAGCCAAAAAGTACACGTAAGCAAAAATGCAAATACCTTAAATATCCAAATCATTATCATTTTACAAGTTAAAATGTTTTCAAATGTTAGTCCTAATCTTAAATGTTAACAAAAATGATATGTGTTCAACACATTGCTATCCACTTAAGAACACATGAACGTGCTTCTAATATACAATTTTGTATTCAACAGAGATTTCTGTTGTATGACATCACCAAATTAACATTAGTGTAGATTATGGGCCTACATACGTAGACCTGGTATTGGCTGGAGTATATCTACTCTATTACCATAAAGTCATTGTTGTCCTAGTTCTCAAACTTTAGCATGTATCCCATCTATTCCTAGAGGGCCTGTTAAAACACACTGCTGAGCCCTCACTCCAGAGTTCCTAATTCAGTAGGTCTAGAGTGGGGCCCCACGACTTAATTCCCAGTGATGCCGATGCTGCTGGTCTCAGCACCAGATTAGTAATGGTTCTTTACTTTGAGGGCGATGAGATGGTGATGGTAAAGGGCCCCTTTGAAAATCTAAGGAAAACTATGTACTTATACAACACACATACTTTAAAGGATTTATAGAAACTCAAAAGCTCATCCACATACCCTTCCAAATGATTCTAGATTAAGAACCTCATTAAAGGACAACATAGGGGCTGGGCCCGATGATTCAAGTCTGTAATCCCAGCACCCAGTGGGATTATAGTGGGATACAGGTGGTGTGCACCTGTAATCCCAGCTACTCGGGTGGCTGAGGCACGAGAATCACTTGAATCTGGGGAGGCGGAGGTTATGGTGAGCTGAGATCACTCCACTGCACTCCAGCCTGGGTGACAGAGTCAGATGCTGTCTCAAAAAAAATCCCAAAAAAACACAGAATTATACATATCCATGAAGGGCCATCCATGTACACATAGGGTCGTATATAGCCACGTTTTCCAAATATACTTTGGAATTTTTATTTTTATTTTTTTGAGAAGGAGTCTTGCTTTGTTGCCCATGCTGGAATGTAGTGGCACGATCTTGGCTCACTGCAACCTCTGCCTCCTGCGTTCAAACGATTCTCTTGCCTCAGCCTCCTGAGTAGCTGGGATTACAGGCAAGTGCTACCACACCCAGCTCATTTTTTTGTATTTTTAGTAGAGAGAGGGTTTGGCCCTGTTGGCCAGGCTGGTCTCAAATTACTGACCTCAGGGGATCCGCCTGACTCAGCCTCCCAAAGTACTAGGATTACAGGTGTAAGCCACAGCGTCTGGCTACTTTGGAACTTTTACTTAAAAGTTACTTCACACATTCATCTTGAATTTTTAAAGAAGCACAGGCTATTTCATTCAAGTTACTAATTAACATAAAGCAGAAAGATTCTGTTTTAAAAACCTACCTGGACCAGGCACAGTGGCTCACGCCTGTAATCCCAGCACTTTGGGAGGCCGAGGCAGGAGGATCACAAGACCAGCCTGGCCAACATAGCAAAAGCCAATCTCTACTAAAACTACAAATATTAGCCAAGCATGGAGATGGGCACCTATAGTCCCAGATACTCAGGAGGCTGAGGCAAGGGAATCACTTGAACCTGAGAGGCAGAGGTTGCAGTGAGCCGATTGTGCCACTGCACTCCAGCCTAGTTGACAGAGCAAGACTTCATCAAAAGAAAAATCTCACTTTAGCTACAGACAAAATCTATATCTAGATTTAACGGAAAAAGAAAAACATTTAGGAGTAGCATTAAACTACCACATGAAGGACATGCATGTATCCCCCCCAAAGAAAACAAACAAACAAAAACCTCTAGATTAAAGCCAATGTACAGATATGACAGGCTCCAGTCTTTGAGGCACTCCAGCTGATACTGAGTGAAGACAAGCTGATCCTGCCAAACCCTACACAAATTATAGATTCACAAACCAAATGCTGTTTCAAGACATTATGGTTTTTTTTGCTTTTTTTTTCTTTGAGACAGAGTCTTGCTCCTGCTGCCCAGGGTAGAGTGCAATGATGTAATCTCGGCTCACTACAACCTCCACCTCCAGGGTTCAAGCGATTCTTCTGCCTCAGCCTCCTGAGTAGCTGGGATTATAGGCACCCACTGCCATGCTTGGCTAATTTTTGTATTTTTAGTAGAAACGGAGTTTCGTCATGTTGGCCAGGCTGGTCTTGAACTCCTGACCTCAAGTGATCCACCCACCTAAACCACCCAAAATGCTAGAATTATAGGCGTGAGCCACTGCATTGGTCCTCAAGCCATTACGTTTTGAGACACTTTGCTAAACACTGTTAGATAATCAGAACACCTTTAGATGAGTTGAGAAACAGATTAAAACCCAGTCAAGCTAACAGTTTTCTCTACTAGACCACTTTTCAAGAACTCCAGAACCACATGCAGACCTCTCCCCTAACATCCACTTCCTCATATCCAAATGACTACTAAACTCTGATAAATCCTAATCTGGCCACCTAGTCTGCTGTGGCCAATGCAGATGTCAGCAGGTGACGTAATTCTAACTGAGGTATATCACATACAAAATAGAGGCAGCTAGACATCATAATTTCATACCACACATATGCTACAGACCATCTCCAGCCAGTTCCATGCTTACCAACCAACAAACCCAGATATCAGCAACCAATCAAGAACACTCAAAGATTTGGCTTTTCTAATATAGAAAAGGACAGTTCATGATCTTTTGGCTTCAAAGGATCTCCATCTCTGACAGCCTGCTTAGACTTTGTGCTGGATTAGGTTCCCTGCTTGGCAAGACAGTTTTTTCACGATCTTTGGTCTCCAACAGTCTTTAACAGTTTGGAGGTCCCACACAGATCTCATGACTGAGCCATCCAATGAGGCCAACAGGCCACCAGCACCTGAGAACCTAGTGAGCCTTGGTTTTGGCAAGTTTCCATCACCTTTTGATGGTGGTTCCGCTCACTTTGTCTATGAGTTTGTTCTGTTCTGTCTCACAAGTTTGTTTAAAGGCATCTGGTTTCTTGTGGGTAGAAATGGAGAGGAAATTTGGTCTCTTCCTTGAGTGACACAAAAAGAGTGGGTCTATGTTCCATTGTTACACATTTTTTATTTTGTTTTACACTTTTTTGTTTTTTTGTTTTTTGAAACAGAGTCTCGCTCTGTCGCCAGGCTGGAGCGCAGTGGCACAATGTCATCTCACTGCAACCTCCGTCCGCCTCTCAGGTTCAAGCGATTCTCCTGCCTCAGGCTTCTGGGTAGCTGGGACTACAGGCGTCCGCCACCACGCCCGGCTAATTTTTGTATTTTTAGTACAGATGGGGTTTCACCATGTTGGCCATGATGGTCTTCATCTCTTGACCTTGTGATTCGCCTGTCTCAGCCTCCCAAAGTGCTGAGATTACAGGCGTGAGCCACTGCGCCCGTCTGTATGTTCCATTGTTAGTCCATCTATGTCCTAAGAGATTATTCAGAAAAGTCTAGTTTGGACCAGATTCAAGGGCTGGAGATCCTAAACTACTGGGTCTCTCTCAACTGACTAGGTATTCTATGTATACATTTTCTATTAAATAGTGAAAGAGTTCTCCTTTTTGGTATTTGTTATGGCGGGGTCTGTTAAGTAAAAGAGTCAAATCCTGTCAGGACTCCTGAATCTTACATGTTATTCATTATAGTCCAAATTCATATACATGTCTGATAAATACTATGACAAAATTTTACCAAGAATACTTTGTGATTACAGTGACCACTTTGGGAAACGGAATTTCAACAAGGGCTTATACCCCCACAATTCCTTAGAACCAAAGGAGATAAAACCCCAAAGCAATCATCTACATTCTTAAACTCTCACACTAACACAACTAATGGCTCAGTAACTCAAAATTAACTTCCTTGAATAATTCCCTGGCAAGAGGCAAGAAAAGGCAGCTCTTTCTCCATGACCTCCTGCCTTGAAAGCTCAGCCTTTATCTCATCTGCTAAAATCCCAATGTTCTGACTCTTCAGATGAAGACCTCACACTACTCTCACAATTTATCATCACAGGGCTCCCTCATATCCTCCTGCCTTAGATATCATAGTCCTATCTCCCCTGTTGCTGAGCACCCACGTAGTATGGAATAGACAACCCCATAATTTCCATTAAGGACTTACCTCCACCCTTCAAAAGAAAGCCAGGATGCTGTTTTCAAAACTCTGGCCTCAGGCAAAATCCCCAAGTCCACTGAAGACTAAAAGTTTTCTGAGGAGTTTAGAAAACTTTTACATATCTAATACTCCCATGCCCACCATAACCTCACAAACTTACAGACTACTAGTTTCCCTAAGAAGGTCAAAAATGGTTCCAAAAACAGGCTGGAACCCTAATGCAGATTAGGTATCACTAATCAGAAGGAAGTTTAGGGAGATCAGGGTGAGAGGATCCCTTCAGCCCAAGAATTTGAGACCAACTTAAACAACATAGTGAGACCCTGTCTCTATTTTTTTAAAAAATGTTCTGTAATTAGCCAGGTGTGGTGGCACATGTCTGTAGTCCCAGCTATCTGGAAGGCTAAGGCAAAAGGATAGCCTGAGCCCACGTGTTTGAGGCTGCAGTGAGCTATGATCACACCACTACACTCCAGCCTGGACAAGAGAGAACCTGTCTCTAAAATAAAACAAGGAAAAGTATCTGCTCACACCATCCCCAAAGTCTTTCTTACCAAAGTAGATTAGACCAAAATCCTAAATTGCAAGCAAAATCATTTATAATCAGAAGATTTTAGAAACTTTTAGATGATATTTTTACAGACCTAGAGGCAGACCACTAACGGGCCTTTTCAGCCTTCTTTAATGGATTAAAACCGGAAATAGATTAGTGAGAAGAATGTCAGTGGATTGGCAAATAGATTATTTACATGAATTACAACAGAATATTGTCCAAGAACTCTAAACAAATTTTTTTAACATGTCTCTTCAAATTAAACAACTCATTCAAAGTCTAACAATTCTCATGCCTGTAATCTCAGTACTTTGGGAGGCTAAGACGGGGGGATCACAAGGTCAGGAGTTCGAGACCAGCCTGGCCAACGTGGTGAAACCCCGTCTCTATTAAAAATACAAAAATTGGCCGGGCGCGGTGGCTCAAGCCTGTAATCCCAGCAC
>NW_016107965.1:83792-102790 GCF_001604975.1 Cebus imitator | reverse complement strand
GGGGTTCCACCATGTTGGTCAGGCTGGTCTGGAACTCCTGACCTCGTGATCCGCCCGCCTCATCCTCCCAAAGTGCTTGGATTACAGGTGTGAGCCACCGCGCCCAGCCACACCCTCCCTGTTTGCCTGTGCTGTTGCCAACATGGTGCTTGCTTCTCCATTCGATGCATCCCACATGCTATGTAATTGTTGTTATTTCTTTCTAAGCAACCTTCAATATTTCTGTCAGCCACCTTACTTCTTATGAAATCCTTTTATTGTTCACTCTGTGTATCGCTCTTCAACTTTGGTCAAAATTTTACATTATTTCTTTCTCAGATGATAGGGAACTACATGGCTGTTCAAAATTAATTATGCCCAGCTCTGATCCTGCAGATATCCTCTTTTTGTCAACTCTGGTTTAATATTGTTGTGGAAATGACTTAACTTAAAAATGACATAGGCATTTCCAGGGCAAGACATGCTGTTAGCACTGCACATGTAGACACTGACGCAGTCCCACTGCCTAACGCCAATGGGGAATGCCTGCTTTCCTGTCAAATGATCAAGGAATTCATTTCACTTGGAAGAGTTACACAAACTCTGTAATATCCTTCTCTTAACACAGAAACTCCACTGTTCATCTTATCCCTGAAGTTTTAAAAAACTCATTTTTCTTAGTGTAAGTTTAACCAGTAGCACTAATGGCCATACAATAATCCCCTCAGAGCTCACACAGACTTTCTTCTCATGAAATTATAATATGCTCAATGCCACTGGGATAACTCCATAAAAATTTATCCTGTTCCCTTACGTGTAAATATAGCTAAATAGTTTCAGCGACTAATCTGATTTACTCAGTCTTATGCCTAAAATTTATCTTTCTTCACTGAAAGGGACCACTTCAGGTCTCCTGTCAACAGCTACAACAATCAAGTTTCAAGGTGTTGATGCACAAGATTACATGTCACAGTGAAAATAAGCTGTCAGTCCAGATCAGTGCATTTCCCTGCCCTTGAAAAATCTTAAACTGGGTCAAATTAAAAGGCCTCCAGAAGCAGATGACTGAAAAACACACAATTTGCCCCAGAAGCCCCAGTCAAGCTGATGACTACTCATGTAGACAGCTTCTGCACAAAGGCTGGAAAAGACAGACTAATTTTTTTTAATGACTACTATAGTATTCTTCAGTGATATAATCAAATGCTAAGTAATCATCTTTCCATAGCATAATAAGACTGAGTTTAACCATATTTACTTCCTGGTACAGTTTAAACATATGTATTCAGGTTAGCCTGTGCATTGAAGCTAGCTACACACCACAATTTCAAGATAGGCACACTCACTTAAGACACATATACAGACCACACTGGCCAGACCACTGCTGATTTTCTGGCCAACAAATCTATATATTGTATCACCATCCTATCAACAACACTCAAACTTTGCTTTCCACACAGAGACATTTCAGGATCATAAAAACCCACACCTTTTCTTCTCCCCCAGAAGCTACCTGGACTCTGCTAGATCAGGGTCCCTGCTTGGCAGTAAAACTTCTTCATTCTGTGCTCAATTTTTGGTATCTAATAATCTTTTTCTCTGTCTCTAGGGTTCTCCCCTCTATTAAATTCTAATGCATCTTTCCCTCTCCCCTCAAGTTTAATGGCAATCACCAATCCACACAGTCAACAAGGAAACTTGAGAGTTCATCTTCACCCATCATCCATGCACCTTCCATAGCAAGCATTCTAAAATTGAACGCATACTGTATCACTTGCTTAAAGTCCTTTGATGACTTGCCAAAACATCTTAACACACATGGTAGTTTATGATTTATCCCTAATGCCACCTTCTCTGGCCTAATCTCTCACTAACCCCTCAACAACTACCCTTCATCCACTCTCCTCCTTCACCAGAATGCCTCCTTCATTATTCCCCAGTTTACATACCTAACTAAATCCTCCTAATCCTTAAGGACCAAACACAATCATCACTTAGTATCTTCTCAGAAAGTGATCCTTAGCACCTACTCAGACCTCTACTGACTTGACCAAGTTTTCTTTTCCTAGTCTTCCCATGATATTGTTTATCGCTACCATAGCACTTACAAAGTATACTGAAATACCATACTGTAAGCTACCTTAAAAACAAAGACAATGTCTTTACATCTTTTCTCCTACCACAGTGCCTAACATATATCAAGTACTCAATAAATATTTCTTTACGGAATGAATGAATGATCTCCATATGCTGGACTGTCACTACTTTAATGGTCTAAGAGATCTGTTTCTGAAGGGGGAGAACATTAGTGGTGATGCTCACTGCCTTGTAGGTACCATCTTTTATATAAACTGTGCTGTTAGTCTCACTACAAATGAAGTTAATATAGTTTTACTTACAAGGAAACTGAGACTTAGAACCTCAAAACTACCAAGTAAAAAAAGATTAAAATACAAATTTTTCCACCTCAAAATTCATACTTTCTATGTTTTTTCTTAATAAAGAAAATGAATTTACTTCCTACTGTTATGGAGGCTAAGAAGTCTAAGGTCAAGGGGCTGCATCTGGTGAGGGCCTTCCTGCTGGTGGGGACTCTCTTCAGAGACCCAAGGCAACACAGGTCATCATGCGGTGAGGGGGCTGAGCATCTACTACTTTTTTAGAACAATTTTATTTAAATGTAATTGGCAATACATTTCACATATTTTAGGCACACAATTTTCAGGGCACATCACCAACCCACCTTAGCTGGAGCTGGAAGACCAGCTGGCCCAACCTCTGTCTGGTATAGGTTCCCACTCCAGGGCACATTGCCACCTTGTCTCGGGAACCATCTCTGCCATGAGGGTCTGAAGCGCAGCCACCCTGGGGAGAGGAGAGAGCCAGACATGGGGGCTGACCCTGGCTGGGCCATTCTGGCATGGCTGCCACAATGCGCAAATGTTTTCAAGTCAGC
This sequence comes from Cebus imitator, assembly GCF_001604975.1. Taxonomy (NCBI): domain Eukaryota; kingdom Metazoa; phylum Chordata; class Mammalia; order Primates; family Cebidae; genus Cebus; species Cebus imitator. The sequence goes on along the minus strand of NW_016107965.1, from coordinate 99,855 downwards.
AAACATTTACTGAGCATTTATGATATGTAACATGAACATCTGCAACAAGGACCCCAATAAGACAGCCCCTGAGAAGAACATGTTAAATGGTGCCCATGAAGACCAAAGGACCTTCCCGGAGCTGCAAGGCCAGCAATCCCAGTGGAACGGGTGGAGCTGGCCTCCTCACCTGTTCCAGATTGTGGCCTGACTGCTCTACTACTTCACTGTGATCAGCTTTGAGGTCCTTGTTCCCTTCCTGCTTCACCACTGGGTGCCCACTAACTAGCTCTAACCTTGGGAAAGTGTGGTGCTGGTGCATGGATCTAGAAGAGTGGAGGCGATGGATGGCAGAACATGGCAGAGGCCTGGTGCTGGGTTCACAGCCTCAAGGAGCACAGGGTAGGGCAGAGCAGGTTGGGCCTGGTCCAGGGACCAGCTGCTTACCTGCCAGGCCTTCAGCCACCATTTGACCCCTGCATCTGATAGGGTGAGTAGACAAACCTAAAGCACCTAGAAACATTTAAAGCCCTGCACAGATGTGAATCTTATCAACTGGTGTATCACAGGTGTAATCACAGAAAAGAACCTTAAAACCATCTTTAATTGTGTTCAGAGCTAACCAAAAGACAGAGTAATTTATTCCATTAATAAAAGAATGCACTTTTCAAAAAATAAAATGTACAATTTACACACACACACACACACACACATAATGTATATATATACACCTGAATAAAACAACCAACTCTTTCTGCTACATTTTGCCATTTACTTATGGGTAAAATCTAGAGGGAAAAATAGTTCCCTTCACCTGCTTTGGCAACTTCATGCCTCCTCAAAACATGATTATACACTGTAAGAGTATATAAGAACCTTTAAAGCAAATCAGAACAATCACAGCACTGTAATTAAAGGGACAAACAGACAAGCATAATCCACACGTTTTTCAAGAGATGGGATTTCCAGAGGAAACAACTGATGCCCTGGGAAAGAATCTTGGAAACTCAGACTGATGTCTTAGGATAAAATCTTAAAGACAGGACCTTTTAGCAACACTGTAGTGAAAAGAAAGGCTAGAGGCCGGACACAGTGCCTCATACCTGTAATCCTAGCACTTTGGGAGGTCAAGGTGGAAGGATCACTTGAGCCCAGGAGTTTGAGACCAGCCTGGGCAACAAATGAGACCCCGTATCTACAAAAAATAGGAAAAATTAGCCAGGTGTAGTGGCATGAGTCTGGAGTCCCAGCTACCCAGGAGGCTGAACAATCATTGCACTGGAATTAAAGGGACAACCAGACAAGCATCCACAAGTTTCTCAAGAGATGAGATTTCCTGAAGAACCAATTGGTTGTCCTGGGAAAGAGTCTTGGAAACCCAGACTGATGTCTGAGGACAAAATCTTGAAGACTTTTTAGTCACACTGTAGTAGGGAGAAAGGCTAGAGGTCTCCTCCTCTGGGAGGATCACCTTAGCCCTCGGAGGTCAAAGCTGCAGTGAGACATGATCACGTTAACTACACTCCAGCCTGGGCAACAAAGGGAGACTCTGTCTCAAAAAAAAGAAAAAGAAAGGCTAGAGAGAACAACAGATAAACTGATGCTAAAAAAAAGATGATGAAAAGCATGTTAACAGAATTTTAAGGAAAACATAGCAAAAGGAGATTGCAAACAGAAAAACCAAAACTGAAAAAGAGAGGCCAGGAGAAATAAGCATGTTAATAAACAGGTAAACTAACTCAACAACCAAAGAAAGCCTACACAGAAACCACTTACAGGAAGAACTTAGAACACCCACCAAATAAGGCTTGAGAGAAGGGTTTTGACCTGAAGCCTACAAAAAAATGAATCTGGTTATGTGACTGCAAGAAAAATACTTACCATGAGACCTAGGTTGCTGATAGAGTTAAGTAAAGGCTTTAGACCCAGGGGGAGATGCAGAGAAAAGTTACAAGACAATAACCCTGTTAGTCAAGTCTCATGACCTGGGAACACAAGGGGAAATAAACTATACCTGGAAGGAGCTATTTAATATTTTAAACAAGTGTCAAGCCAAGAAACATGAAACTACCCATTTTTCAACTGTATACGGTTTGAACCCAGAAATGCTCTCATAATATTAAGATTAGCCATAAACCTGACCTCAGTGAACAGGACAATGAATAACAGACTAGTCACTTGAGGTGACTGGAAAGAAAAATCAACTGCTTTTGCCTCTGTGTGGTGACATATAAAGTTAATGCAGGCCAGGCATGGTGGCTCACATCTGTAATCCCGGCACTTTGGGAGGCCAAGGCGGGCGGATCACCTGAGGTCAGGAGTTCAAGACTAGCCTGGACAACATGGTGAAACCTCATTGCTACTAAAAATACAAAAATTAGCCAGGCGCGGTGGCAGGTGCCTGTAATCCCAGCTACTAGCTGAGGCAGGAGGATCTCTTGAACCCAGGAGGCGGAGGCTGCAGTGAGCCAAGATCACACCACTGAACTCCAGCCTAGGCAACAGAGCAAGGTTCTGTCTCAAAAAACAAAAAAAGTTAATACAAATTAAGCAGTTAGCAAAAATCCTAGAAGAGATTTGTTTATGAGATGCTTCTGATCTTCAAGTCTTCACATACTCATCAAGTAGAAAATCACTTCATTTGAGAGATTATCAGCTAACTGGGAATTTCTAAAAATATAAGATCCTACTCAAATTAAATGCCACAAAAGAAGAGCCTGTTACTCTGCAAGTGTGCAGAGAGCTAACTGTCCAAAACACAAGAAATTAGTTCCTGCCACTATACCCAAACTGGTGCAACAGGTTAGGTTTAAGCACTAAGGCAGAACTATAATATTGTCAAACCTACAAACTTTTATTTAAATGCTCTATTTGGGGACAACTACTGGAGGCAAGGGGACAAATCACAGTCCACCCAGAGTTGAAACAAATTTAGCAGAAAAAGGCTTTAAAGCTGTCCTTAGAAAATTATGAGAATTTTGCCTCTCAGAATTTGCCTCTCATTAGCTGAACTGATAAGAGTAAGAAAGAGTTGCTATACAAACTTTTTGAAGGCTCCAGCTAAGAGCTGTCCTTCATATGACTGGGGAAAACTTAAAACATATCCTTGAAGGCCCTACTTTCAACCATCACTCAAATATCTCTAGAGTCCTTGAAAAGCAACTATTAGTCGAATGTAGCGGTAAGGTCAAGACAGAAAGTCTCTGTTTCATCAGTTAGAGCACTAGTATCCTCCTTAAGAGCAGCTTCATAAGAGTTCTGGGGAAAGGCTGGGTTAGTGCATAAAGGAAAGGTGAAGGCCATGTGTAATGGCTCATGCTGTAATCCCAGCACTCTGGGAGGCTTAGGCAGGAGGATCACTTGAGCCCAGGAGTTCAATACCAGCCTGGGCAACATAGCAAGACCCCATCTCTACAAAAAAACTTTAAAAATTAGCTGGGAGTGGTGGCGCATGCCTGTAGTCCCAGCTATTTGGGTCAAAAGAAAGGGCGGGGTCTGGGGGTGGGTACAGAAAGAGAGAGAGAGAGGTGAAAACAAGGATACACATGAGAGTAGACTACTCTGTAAAAGGAGACTACTCCTGAAAGGAAGAAATGAAGGAGTTAAAGGAAATGGGCTAAGGAAGGCCTTTAAAAATGTGAGACACATATGGATACTTAAATTCTGAAAGAAAATAAAAAGAGTACTTAATAGGACAAACTTCCAGAGTCCACAGAGGAGAATTAACTAACCTTGACAGATGAGGAACACACCTTGACTGGCCATCTTTGAAAACCCACCCAGCTTCTAAAATCTACTCTCTCAGAACACAAAATGCACTTAACCCCTCACAAAAAACAAAACATCATGAAGCAAAAAACAGAATTTGACATAACCCTAATTCCACTTCTGCCCTCATTTTCATACTTTTTATTGAATATGAAAAATATTTACACAACAATAGTCATTGAATATTTATTACTTTGCAGACATGGTGCTTATACACATTATGCGGATTAGCTTATTAAATAACAGGATCAGCAACATGGGGTCACCCAGTAAAGCTGCACTTTGCTATCATATCATAACATCTATTGATCACTCATCACTCCAGTATTATTCTAAGCCTCTCTGGGGGGATGGGGGACAGAGTCTCACTCGCCCAGGCTGGAGTGCAATGGTATCATCTGGGCTCACTGCAACTTCCACGTCCTGGGTTCAAGCAATTCTCCTGCCTCAGCCTCCCAAGCAGCTGGGATTACAGGTACCCGCCACCATGCCCAGCTAATTTTTATATTTTTAGTAGAGACAGGGTTTCACTATGTTGACCAAGCTGGTCTCGAACTCCTGACCTCAAATAATCCACGCACCTTGGCCTCCCAAAGGGCAAGGATTACAGGCATGAGCCACCACCTCTGTTTTTAAAAAGGGGCAGATGGGGGGAAGCAAAGCTAAATTTTAATCTCCAGAAGTTTTGGCTTGGCACATCAATCACAAATTTGTCCATTAGTTCAGATGTCCAAAGCTAGACTGGCCAAAGTGTCATGTAATCCACACCACATGGTTAATAACTGACCAGGTCCCTCCATACTCCTAACATCAACCCTCCCAGGAAATGTGTGCCGATTAAACCAAGTGCATCTCCAATTGACATAGTCAGGGCAGCTGTGGGAAAGGGACATGGGCAGGAAAAAAACAAAAAACAAAAAACACTTAATTCAAAACACATACTCAGCCTATTTGACCTAAAACCTGGTCTTAAAGGAATTTACAAATGCTTCCTATATCCTTTTTCCAGCTGAAGGGAAAAATAAGACAAAAAGTAACCACTTGGGGAAAAAAAGAAACTGTTCAAAGGCCTCCAGTCTTCTGTCAAGACACCTAAACAATTTAGGAAGACAGTGTAACACAGAGCTTAGACACAGGAATAAAACACATCTGGTTTCAAATTCCAACTTCCCACACTTAAGAGGATTGTGAGCCCTTGGACAAATGACTTAACTTCTCTGAGATCAATGTTTTCTGATGACAATATGATGATAATATTTGCACTCACCTACTTCACCTTATTATTTTGAAGATTAAGTGAGATGACTTAGGTAAAGAGTTTCTTAAAACTTTGCAAATAGGGATACATAGGATCCACTGTTATAACAGAAGGTACAGGCTGGTGTGGTGGCTCAAATCTGTAATCCCAGCCTTTGGGATTACAGCCAAATCTGTAATCCCTGCCTTTGGGAGGCCAAGGCAGGCAGATAGCGTGAGCCCAGAAGTTCAAGACCAGTCTGGGCAACGTGGCGAGAACCTATCTCTACAAAAATTAACCAGGCATGGTGGCACGGACCTGTAGTCCCAGCTAGTCGGGAGGCTGAAGCAGGAGGATGGCCTGAGCCCAGGGGGCCGAGGCTGCAGTGAGCTATGATCATACCACTGCACTCCAGCCTGGGTGACATAGCAAGGCCCTGTTTTGTTTTGTTTAAAAAATTTTTTAAATCTCTATATCCAGGTATTGGGAGTCAATCAGGGTCTCTCAAAATCAAATACAGGAAAGAACACCTTCAAAGAGAAAGCAGAGTATAAAAACAAAAACAGAGAAAGAACACTCCCTTTACGATGAACTCTCCGTATCCACCCCAGTATCATTCTATCCCAGGTGAAAACGTTTATTAGCTGGGTAAAAGCAATAAATATTTACATAAATCCCTTTACTATTTATAATATATTAAGAATAACCATTAACTGTGTTATATTCACTTTGTTGCAAGTTTAAATTCCAGGATTCAACTAGCATCATTGGTTTGTTGTTCACGTAACATGAATTATCTAATTGATTAAAGACATTAGAGAATCTGTAAAATTCTGGTCCCTACAATTCTGAGCTTTCAATAATACGCTGATAACACCACACAACTTTCAATTCTGAACTTTATTTAGAGGTAACTTACAAACAAAGGCAACTACCAAGAGGTTAGCCCCCTGCACCCCAAAAAAAATGTTGTGAAGAGTTTTATACCCTCCATACAAAACTACTGTAAAAAAAAAAAAAAACATAAAATTTAAATAGGCCAGGCACAGTGACTCACGCTTATAATCCCAGCACTTTGGGAAGCCTAGGTGGGCAGATCACCTCAGGTCAGGAGCTTGAGACCAGCCTGACCAACATGGCGAAACCCGTCTCTACTAAAAATTCAAAAATTAGCTGGATATGGTGGTGGGCGCCTGTAATCCCAGCTACTTCAGAGGCTGAGGCATGAAAATCGCTTGAAGGTGAAGGTTGCAGTGAGCTGAGATCCCGCCACTGTACTCCAGCCTGGGTGAGTCTGTCTCAAACAAAAAACAAAAACAAAAAAAAAAGAATAACTGGCTGCTAGTGTTCTTGGAGCTAGACAGTACAAAAGGGGTGGGAGTTTCACCATTTAAAGATGTAGCCAATCCCCTCAGTTTCAGATGGGCATTCCTATACCACTTTCCACAGCACCAGGTATTCCTGGGTCTGCAGACAGCTTGGCTTTCTCCATAAGATAAATTTTGACTTTTGTGAAGTTGGGGGAAGAACACTCATCTGCCTGCCTAGGAATAGGCATGTATAGAACTTTTCACAGGCTTTAAACCACTTGCTGCTTTCAGCTTCACATATTGCCTGTACTCTCGGAGAGACCTGGAAACTTCAATGCCTGAATCTTTCTAGATATATGGCTAGAATCATGCAAGGAATTGGTATTCGCCTATGCAGATATTTTATATTCCATTTTCTCAGCTAGTTAATCTACTCCAACCACCTTCCATTTCCCTGACATTTTTTGACACCACTTATTTGCTGTCTCCTGTTCTTTCTGCTCTTGCAGATTTATGCTGTTTTTATTCCCTTACTTGCTGTGCCTGGGGCTTGGGGACAGAGCAGAAATAAACATGTCTGTTCAATTCAAGCTTGAATTTTCATGCTTAAAAAGAAGACATAGTCCTTGAATAGTTTGTATCTGATGCTAATATACATCCTGGGTGCATTTATTTCATGAAGCCTGAAGTTTACAGAGTTTGGGGACTCCACTTTATGAGCACAGAACTGGGTATGACGTCCAATATTCAATTTAGAATGAGAAAATAAATCATAAACCTTAACAAACTGGCAAAAGCCACAAACATAGCCTAGAAAAATAATAATATTTGTTATGACAGTTTTTTTCAGTTTGTTTCCAGATAAAAGTCACATGAGGCCAATCACGGTGGCTCACACCTCAGCACTTTGGGAGGCAGAGGGAAGTTCAAGACCACCCTGGCCAACATAGTGAAACCCTATCTCTATTAAAAATACAAAAATTAGCCAGGCATAGTGGTGCACACCTGTAATCCCAGCTACTCAGGAGGCTGAGGCATAAGAATTGCTTGAACCAGGGAGATGGAGGTTACAGTAAGCTGAGTCACACAACTGCACTCTGGCCTGGGCGACACAGTGAGACTAGGTCTCTAAATAAATAAATAAATGTCACATGACATGAAAATCACCATGTTAAACTGTATAGCTCAGTAATTTTTAGCACAGTCACAGTGCTGTACAACCATCACCAATATCTAATTCCAGAACATTTCCATCACCCCAAAAAACCTCTATGCATGACTAGCAACCCGAGAATCTCCTTTCTGCCTCTCTATGGATTTGCCAAGTGGTATTATACAATATGGCATTTTGTCTGGCTTCTTTCACTTAACCTCATTTTTTGAGTTTATCCATACTTATAGCACACATCATCAGCACTTTATTCTCTTTTATGGCTGAATAATATTCCACTGTATAGAAATGCCGTATTTTTTTATCCATTCAGTTGACAGACATCTGAGTTGTTTCCACCCAACTATTTTGGCTATTACGAATAATGCTACTATGTACAAGATTTTGTGTAAACATGTTTTCAGTTCTCTTATGTATATACCTAGGAATGGAATTGCTGAGTCATACAGTAACTATGTTTAACTTTTCAAAAAACTGCCAAACTGTTTAGCACAATGGTTGAACTATTTACATTCCCATCAACAATGTATGAGGGTTCCAATTTCTCCACATCCTTGCTAACATTTGTTATTTTCCCATTATTATAACCCTTCTAGTGGGCGTGAAGTGGTATCCCATTGTGGTTTTCATTTTCATCTCCCTAATGATTCATGATATTGGGCATCTTTTCACGTGCTTTTTGGCCACTGATATATCTTCTTTGGAGAACTGCCTATTCAAACCCATTGCCTTTTTTTTTTTTTTTTTTTTGAGATGTGGTCTCATTATGCTCCCCAGGCTGTCCTCAAGGGATCCTCCCACCTCAGCCTCTTAAGTAGCTGAGACTATAGGCATATGCCAACACACCTGGCTAGCTGCCCATTTTAAAACTGGACTGTTTGTCCTTTGGAGTTTTAAGAGTTCCATGGCCAAGTGCGGTGGCTCACGCCTGTAATCCCAGCACTTTGGGAGGCCAAGACGGGTGGATCACCTGAGGTCAGTTCAAGACCAGCCTGGCCAACATGGCGAAGCCCCATCTCTACTAAAAATAAAAAAAAATCAGGCCAGGTGCTGTGGCTCACGCCTGTAATTCTAGCACTGAGAGGCCGAGGAGGGTGGATCACTTGCAGTCAGGAGTTCAAGACCAACCAGGCCAATATGGTGAAACCCTATCTCTACCAAAAATATAAACATTAGCTAGGCGTTGTGGCACACGCCTGTAATCCCAGCTACTGAGGAGACCAAGACAGAAGAATCGCTTGAACTCAGGAGGTAGAAGTTGCAGTGAGCCAAGACTGTGTGCCACTGCATTCCAGCCTGGACAACAGGGTGAGACTCTGTCTCAAAAAAATTTAGCCGGGCATGGTGGCGTGCACCTGTAGTCCCAGCTACTCAGGAGGCTGAGGCAGGAGAATCACCTGAACCCAGGAGGCGAAGATTGCAGTGAGCTGAGATCGTGCCACTGCACTCCTGCCTGGGTAACAGGGCAAGACTTTCCCCCCCGACTCAAAAAAAAAACAAGAGTTCTTTATATATTCTGTGTACTATTCTGTATAGTAGACCCTTATGAGGTATGATTTTCAAATATCTTCTCCCATTCTATGAATTATCTTTTAACTTTCTTGTTAGTGTCCTTTTGGACACAGAGGTTTTTAATTCTGACAGAGTCTAGGCTGGATGCAGTGGCTAATAACTGTAATCCTGCCACTTTGGCAGGCTGAGACAGGAGGATCTCTTGAGCCCCGGAGTTTGAGACCAGTCTGGGCACTATAGTGAGACCTCATCTTTACAAAAATAAGTAAGATTTTTTTTTTTTAATTGACAGAATCCAAGGTCTTGTGTTTCCATCTAAGAAGGTTTTTTCTGAGACCGAGTCTTGCTCTGTTGCCGAGGCTGGAGTGCAGCGGCAAGATCTCAGTTCACTGCAATCTCTGCCTCCCAGGTTCAAGCAATTCTCCTGCCTCAGCCTCCCAAGTAGGTGAGATCACAGGCACCCTCCACCGCCACTGGCTAATTTTTATATTTTTAGTAGAGATGGGGTTTCATCATGTTGGCCAGACTGGTCTAGAACTCCTGGCCTCAAACAATCCACCCTCTTGACCTTCTAAAGTGCTGAGATTACAGGCCACCACACCAAACCATCCAAGAGACTTACGGCTTTCATTGTTACATTTACTCTTTAATCCATTTTGAGTTAATTTTCACATATGAGGTAGAGACTCAACTTCATTCTTTTGCATGTGGAAATCCAGTTGGTCCAACACCATTATTTATTTGTTTACTTTTTCTTGAGATGGAGTCTCGCTCTTTTGCCCAGGCTAGAGTGTAATGGCACAATCTTGGCTCACTGTAACCACTGCCTACCAGGTTCAAGTGATTCTACTGCCTCCGCCTCCCCAGTAGCTGGGACCACAAGCATGAAACACCACACCTGGCTAATTTTTGTATTTTTAGTAGAAACGGGGTTTCACCTATTGGCCATGCTGGTCTCGAACTCCTGACCTCAAATGATCTGCTCATCTCAGCCTCTGAAATTACTGGGATTACAGGCGTGAGCCACCACCTGGCCCCAAAGCCATTTTTTTTTTTTTTTTTTTTTTTTTTTTGAGACGGAGTTTCACTCATGTTACCCAGGCTGGAGTGCAATGGCGCGATCTCGGCTCACCGCAACCTCCGCCTCCTGGGTTCAGGCAATTCTCCTGCCTCAGCCTCCTGAGTAGCTGGGATTACAGGCACGCACCACCATGCCCAGCTAATTTTTTGTATTTTTAGTAGAGACGGGGTTTCACCATGTTGACCAGGATGGTCTCGATCTCTTGACCTCATGATCCACCCGCCTCGGCCTCCCAAAGTGCTGGGATTACAGGCTTGAGCCACCGCGCCCGGCCCCCAAAGCCATTTTTTAAAAAGACTAATCTTTCCCCATTTAATGGTTTTTGGACCCTTGTCAAAAAAAAAAAAAAAAAACTGACCACAAATGTATGAGTTTATTTTTGGACTTTCAATTCCATTCCATTGATCTATATCTCAATTCTTATACCAGCACCACACTTTCCCTTGAGTTTTTTTTTTCTTTTCTGAGACAGAGTTTCGCTCTGTCACCTTGGCTGGAGTGCAGGTCTCGATCCTGACTCACTACAAAGTCCACCTCCCACGTTCAAACCATTCTCCTGTCTCAGCCTCCCGAGTAGCTAGGATTACAGGCAGACGCCACCAAATCCAGCTAATTTTTTTTATTTTCAGTAGAGACAGGGTTTCACCATATTGGCCAGGCTGGTCTTTAACTCCTGACCTCAAGTGATCCGGCCGCCTCTGCCTCCCAAAGCTCTGGGATTACAGTCATAAGCCACTGCATCCGGCTCCCATGAGTTTTATAATGTTACTTCTATAGTGATAAAAGAAAAATAATTCAGTCCTTCAAGCATAGCTGAACATATTTTTGTTCTTATTGTTGCTGTCTGAGATAGTCTCGCTCTGTCACTCAGGCTGGAGTGCAGTGGTGCAATCTTGGCACATTACGACCTCTGCCTCCCGGATTTAACTAATTCTTGTACCTCAGCCTTCAAGTAGCTGGGGTTACAGGTGTCCGCCACCATGCCAAGCTAGTTTTTGTGTTTATAGTAGAGACAGTGTTTCATGCTGGTCAGGCTGGTCTTTAACTCCTGACTTCAGGTGATCAGCCCACCTCGGCCTCCCAAAGTGCTGAGATTACAGGTGTGAGCCACCACGCCCACAAAAATTGGCGTGGTTTTTGTAATTTTATTAAAGACATGGTTTCATCATGTTGGGCAGGCTGGTCTCAAACTCCTGACATCAAGTAACCTACCTGCCTGCCTCGGTCTCCCAAAGTGCAGGGATTACAAGTATAAGCTACCACGCCCAGCCTGTTGTTATTATTGATGACTTAGAAAAGTTTTCTTTTAGCACAGGGCCATTACCAGTAATGTTCCCCCCCCCCCCCCAAAAATAAGACTTTTTATTTGCCACTATTATAAGTCTGAACTTTAAACAGATTCTTGGACTGGTGGTTCGTATCCATCAGCTCGTTCAACTTTAGCACCTGTCTCATCCCCAGTGGCTTTTCCAGAACTACTGCCTTCACCATGAAGCTCCATGAGTTTTCCCAATTCAAACTTGGGCTTCTTCAGCATTTTTACTTTTCTAACGAAGACATCATGGAGAGGATAAATAGATTGGCAAGCATTTTCTATGTCTTTTCCAATGCTGTCTGGAATCAATTTATTGACCACTTCTTTCAAGTCATTTGTCTGCACCTCTCGGGTCATGATTTCCATCACCTTCTTCCGGATTTGGCGGACCTGTTGGTGCTGAGCATAAGAGGTCTTCCGTATCTGATTGTTCCGTTTTTTAGTAAAACCAACACAGAACAGACGAAGCAAGTAACCATCGGTAGTCTTGACATCAACGTGAGCTTCAATCATTGTCTGCCATTTTTTGACCATGGAGCACATTTTGTCACGGGTAAGATCCACGCCATAGAAGTTAGGCAGTTTTTGCCCTGAACATCTTCAGTAATTAGCTTGAATTTCCTAAATGCAACTGCATCATTCTGCAAATCAGCAAGACTAACTTCAAACACTCGACCCTTGAGGCCATCAGATGCAATTTTGGTTCCTTGGGTCCTGGTGACTAGCGTCTTTCCAATATTTCTTATATTGAACATAGCGGGTGCTTTCACATCATACCAATCTTTCTTAGAAAATGGATCAACCACTTTCTTCTTGGCTCCCTTTTTGCCGCCTTTCGTAAGGCGCTTATTCTTGCCAACCGCCATGGTGCTCACCAGTAATGTTATATAAACTTTTAGGACTATGGTCAAACCTAGGAAAATTATTAAAAAGTTTCTTTCATATGAAGCCATAAAATTTTAAAGAATTTTCCCCAGACTGGTTTTTGGCATCAAATCTTGTTTTTCCTCTATTAACCACACACTTTGGGTGCCAGATGCCATAGGACACATTCATATTGCTAGATCACCTCTAGCTTTGCAGGTTTCTGTCACCATGCCACATGAGTTAGCACAACAGAGAGAATATTCCTAGAAACTATCTCCATACTGAGATGGCTAGTAATACCCTGACTGTAGACAGAGAGACTGTGAACCACATAAACGTATCCTGCTAAAATCCAACTAAATATATCTTCAAGTCAATTTCCCCATAGCCAGACCCCAAAAGTGCCCACAGCCATTCCAATGCCACCCAACATAAGGAAAAGTGTAACAAAGGGGAAGTGGGGTAAAAAGACAGCTTTCTTAGCTGACTGTGGTTTAGATTAACTTACATTTGCAAATTCTTCAAAAATATGTGACCACATACTGGCAAAGTTCTGTTTCTTGATCTGGGTGCTGGTTATATAGGTGCTTTCAGTTTGTGAAAAATCTTAAACTACACACTTATAATCTTTGCACTTTTCTCATTCATTTATTATATGCCAATAAAACTTTTTTTTAAATAACCAGGTGAACACATTGCTAGGGTCCCTCCCAGATCCTCAGATTAGGTCTTAAAAATTAAGCTTCAGGCTGGGCATGGTGGGTCACACCTGTAATCCCAGCACTTTGGGAGGCTGAGGCAGGTGAATCACTTGAGGCCAGGAGTTCAAGACCAGCCTGGCCAACGTGGCAAAACCCTGTCTCTACGAAAAATACAAAAATTAGCCAGGTCTATTGGTGCACATCTGTAATCCCAGCTACTTGAGAGGCTGAGGCAGGAGAATCACTTGAACCCAGGAGGCAACGGCTGCATTAGGCCAAGATCACGAGACTGCACTCCAGTCTGAGCGACAGAGACTCATTTCAAAAAAATGAAAAGAAAATCAAGCTTCATTAGTTTCAAAGAGATAATAGCAAACTGGATTATCACAAGATATGGTGTCTAATACCAACTATACCATGAACTACCCATGGGACTTGGAGAAGACGCATATACCTCCTCAAGCAATTTTCTCATCTAAAACGGGAAAGTTTAAGTTAGACTGTAAACTCTAAGACCTCTTTCCAGTAGTCATTTAAGAAATACCTCCCAGGCCGGGCGCGGTGGCTCAGGCCTGTAATCCCAGCACTTTGGAAGGCTGAGGCGGGTGGATCACGAGGTCAAGAGATAGAGACCATCCTCATCAACATGGTGAAACCCCGTCTCTATTAAAAATACAAAAAATTAGCTGGGCATGGTGGTGCGTGCCTGTAATCCCAGCTACTCAGGAGGCTGAGGCAGGAGAATTGCCTGAACCCAGGAGACGGAGGTTGCGGTGAGCCGAGATCGCGCCATTGCACTCCAGCCTGGGTAACATGAGTGAAACTCCGTCTCAAAAAAAAAAAAAAGAAAGAAATACCTCCCAAGTGCCTCCTTAGTATTTAGCATTACATTAGGTAAATGAAACAGGCACACAATCCCTGCCCTGAAGGCGCTCCTCATCTAGTAGGGATTAAAAAACAATGAGCAGCATTAGGTAAAAACTAATCTGAAATCTGAATAAATATGGATTTTAGTTAACAAGAGTGTACCAATATTGGTTCCTTAATTATAACAAATGTACCATACTAATGTAAGACATTCGTTAATAGGGAAAACTGGTTGTGGAAATACAGGACTCTACACTATCTTCAGATTTAGAGCTCGTTAGATTTACAGATTTTTCTGTACCTCTAAAACTATTCTAAAATCAAAAGTTTATTTTTCAAAAGATAATAAACAGATAAATAAGTGAATAAAGAAATTGTGTTCAGTCCTCTGAAGTTAACAGGATATTATAGACGTAGCATAATGAGAGGAAAGACTACTTTAGACAAACTAGTTAGGAACTCTTTGAGATATTACAACTGACACAGAAAAATAAGAAGCAACAAGAGAAAGAAAATTCCTTCAAAATAAAGAATACATATAAAGGCCCTAAGGCGGAAAAGAGATGGGCCTTTTCAAGAAGTTAAAAGAAAATCCATGTGACTAACACATAATGAGCAAAGGAAAGCCCAGTCAATCGTGCCAGATTATACAAGGTCTTGGATAGTGTTTATTTCATTCTAAGTATAATGGAAAGACACTAGAGGAAGCAAGGAAGTAAAATCAGCCAATTCCCTTTTTTCTTTTTTTTAAATTTTTTTACTTTATTTTACTACACTTGATCTTAGCCAAAATACTTTTTATTTTTTAATTCATGAAGCTACTCTGTGGAGAATGAATTGTAGATGGTTAAAAAAAACAATGAGGCTGGGGTGGGGGCTCACACCCGTAATCCCACCACTTTGAGAGGCCGAAACGGGCAGATCAGGAGGTCAGGAGATAGAGACCATCCTGGCCAACATGGTGAAACCCCATCTCTACTAAAAACACAAAAATTAGCTTGGTGTGGTGGCGTATGCCTGTAATCCCAGCTACTCAGGAGACTGACACAGAAGAATCACTTGAACAAGGGAGTCGGAGGTTGCAGTGAGCTGAGATAGCGCCACAGCACTCTAGCCTGGCGACAGAGTGAGACTCCGTCTGAAAAATAGGGGAACACTAACATTCTTTTATTCTTAAACTTGAATTATAATATTTTTTCAATACAAAAATCATTCCAGAGAATTCAAGAATTAAATTCACATATTTATATGAATTATTCAGATAGTGTCTGCGTTCTTTTTACCAATCTGCTTCTCTATGACCTTTTTAATCCTTTATCAACATATTTATGGATTTTATACTTTAATAAGCTATCATAACTCTTCTAGAGGCTGTTGAAAATTTGTATGCCATTTGTTAAGTGCTCCGTAATAAAATTCCTGGAAATTTAAAGGTAGAACACAAAACAAATTACAAAAGCTGAAAAATTGTAACTATTAGATTAATATACCAAAGAATAAATAGTCCAATCCAAAAAAAGCAAAAAGTAGCAGTACCTGCTGCACTGCCACCACCTGTGACAACTGTTTTTTCTTTTTTTGTTCCTCAGCTGGAAAACAATTTTTTAAATGGCTGCAAATTCTTTGAAAATTCTTCCATCAAGAGATAGAAGTTTATATTCCCTCTTGTTGAATCTAGAATAGCCTGTAACTAACCTGTTTTGTGACCAGTAAAATGTAGCAAGGACTTCCTAGGCTAAGACAGAAAAGGAGATGTAACTTTCACTTTGTTCCCTGGACAATTCCTGCTGGTGCCCTGAGCCAGCCTTGTTATCAGTGTAACTGCCCTGAAGCTGCCATAAACCAGCCCATGTAAAGAGACCACATGGAGGCTCTGACACGACCTGAAGCCTGAAGCGAGAGATATATCAAGCCAACCCCCAGCTATTCCAGTTCCAGCCACCATCTGAATAAACATACAACAGACTCTGGGCCAAAATGACCCAACTGAGCCCCTTCCCAAATCCCTGACCCACAGAAACCATGAGATAATAAAATTAGGGTATTTTTTTGGGAGAGGGGGGCCTCTAAGTTTTAGAGTCTTTTTGTGTATGTCTGCTGTGCTCACACCTGTGAACAGCTACTGCACATCAGCCCAGGCAACATAATGAGACCTCATTCCTCAAAATAATAATAATTAAGAAAAATATAAAAGTGGGCAAGACGACGAGGAGGGGAATAATTGTATATGCATGTCTTTTTTTTTTTTTTTTTTT
>NW_016107965.1:69164-82747 GCF_001604975.1 Cebus imitator | reverse complement strand
AAAAAAAAAAAAAAAATTCTGGGAAAAATAGCATTTAACTTCACTATGTCTTATAATTTTATAATTTTTTTTAGACAAGTCTAGTTCTGTTGCCTAGGCTGAAGTGCAGTGGCGTGATCTCAGCTCACTGCAACCTCCATCTCCACCTTCAAACAATTCTCATGCCTCAGCCTCCCAAGTAGCTGGGATTACTGGCGCACACACCATGCCCAACTAATTTTTGTATTTTTTTTTTTTCTTTGGGATGGAGTTTCGCTCTTGTTACCCAGGCTGGAGTGCAATGGCGTGATCTTGGCTCACCGCAACCTCCGCCTCCTGGGTTCAGCCAATTCTCCTGCCTCAGCCTCCTGAGTAGCTGGGATTACAGGCACACGCCACCATGCCCAGCTAATTTTTTTGTATTTTTAGTAGAGACAGGGTTTCACCACGTTGGCCAGGCAGGTCTCGAACTCCTAACCTCAAGTGATCCACTTGCCTCAGCCTCCCAAAGTGCTGGGATTACAGGCATGAGCCACCATGCCTGGTAGGCTTTCTTTCTTTCATTTTACCTTCATTGCATACAGCACTAATTCTAGCACTGACTGTGTTTATTTTATCCATCAAGTCTTGTCTGGTTACACTGCAAGTTCCCTGAAAGCAAGATAAAGATCTTAACCTCTTCTTAAAACTCTAGAGCCTAGAGCCTATACCTCAGTGTTAGGCACATATAAGACTCCCAGAAAGTTTATTGAATGAATATGTAAATATGAGCATATTTCATCTAAGTCTTCTTTCTGGCCAGAAAAAAACACAATTGGGGTTAACTAAGCTGGAAATCACACTTAAAAAAAACAAAAAATCAGAAGAAACTGGGAAATAGAAAATTAAAATATATGAAGCTTCAAATTTTACCACAGTGAACTTTTGGTACCTCTATCCTCATTTCTAAAGAACTGGAATAGAGGCCAGGCATGGGTAGCTCACATCTGTAATCGCAGCACTCTAGGAGGCCGAGGCAGGCAGTCCCTGAGGTCAGGCGTTCAAGACCAGCCTGGCCAACATGGTGAAACCTCTTCTCTACTAAAAATACAAAAATTAACTGGGTGTGGTGATGGACACCTGTAATCCCAGCTACTCGGGTGGCTGAGGCAAGAAAATCGCTTGAACCCCAGAGGGGGAGGTTATAGTCTTTTTTCATCAAATAAAAGGTGCTCATTTCATTTTCACTGGTCCAGAACACCTACAAAAATACCTTGGCAGGCACAATGGCTCCCATCTGTAATCCCAGCTATAAGGAAGGCTGAGGTGAGAGGACTGCTTGAATTCCAGAGTTCAAGACCATCCTGGGCAACATAGTGAGATCCAGTCCTTAAATTTTTTTTTCTTAATTAGCTGGGCACAGTGGTGAGTGCTTATTGTCCTAGCTACTCAGGAGGCTGAGGCACGAAGACTGCTTGAGCCTAGGAGTTCTAGGCTATAAGTGAGCTACGATCATGCCACTGCACTCCTGCCTGGGAAACACAGTGAGACTCTCTCTTAAAAAGTAAAAAATAAAAATAAAAATAAACAGAATCTCAATAGCAATTGAATGAGACAATAAATAAGAATACTTTAAAACCACAGAGCTCTGAAAATAATGTTAAATTATCTTCCTAACATTGACAGACTACTTACACATGACTTTTCTTAGGTGATACCACAGAAACAGATTTTATCTCAGTGAATATTAGTGATCTTCATTTTGTTAAGAAATTTATGTAGAGTGTGGTAAAACAGTTCTTTTCAAGACAAATGCTGACGAATGGGCACTTCAGTCCTGTATCTTTATAACTTAATGTTGTGGAAATTACTAAGCTATAAATGTTAGTTAATTCAGTAATGACATCAAAAATAGAGATCTTAAGCTTCAAATGAGGTCCTTAAGATCACGAAAGCCTTTTTTCAATTTTATCATTCTTTAATTCCCAAGTGTCTCACACATGTAACTCCAGCACTCTGGGAGGTCAAGATGGGAGAACTATTTGAAGCCAGGGGTTTGAGACCAGCCTGGGAAACATAATAAGACTCCATTTCTACAAAAAATTTAAAAATTACCCCAGCATCATGGCACATACCTATAATCTCAACTATTCAGAAGACTGAGGCAGGAGGATCACTTGAACTCAGGTGGTCAAGGCTGTAGCAAACCATAAGCCTGAGTGACAGAGTGAGACTCTGTTTCAGAAACACACACACACACACACACACATACAATTTATTGAAGTACTACAGATCCAGTACTATGTTAGAAATAGTATTTTGAATGTATCAAATATCATTTTACTTTTCTTTAACATTGTTTTTATCCTTCCTTCTTTACAAAATTCCCTAAGTTCAACTGTAAAAAAGCTCTATCAACCTTATTTATGGTATTAGATTCATATAATTCTGAATAATCTTACCAACCAATCAGTGTTTTCTTCTTCACTGGAGGAAGAAACTTATATGTAAAGCCTGATGACACAAGATTACACAAAAATAAAAGTAGAATAGTTAACTACTAATATTTGCAACTCTACTCCTACAACATGTAGCATTTAAAGTTTACATAAGAAAGCTCACACTAAAGTATGATTTTTCTTTTTTTTTTTTTTTGAGACGGAGTTTCGCTCTTGTTACCCAGGCTGGAGTGCAATGGCATGATCTCGGCTCACCGCAACCTCCACCTCCTGGGTTCAGGCAATTCTCCTGCCTCAGCCTCCTGAGTAGCTGGGATTACAGGCACGCGCCACCATGCCCAGCTAATTTTTTTGTATTTTTAGTAGAGACGGGGTTTCACCATGTTGACCAGGATGGTATCGATCTCTTGACCTCGCGATCCACCCGCCTCGGCCTCCCAAAGTGCTGGGATTACAGGCGTGAGCCACCGCGCCTGGCCAAGTATGATTTTTCATTAGCTGTTGGAGTCAAATTTTCAGTTTCCAATCCTTCAACACCATTTATTCCAAGTACACTCATTTAGACTTTGGGTTTCAGTTCTACAGCTTTTTACATACCCTTGGTATCTATCAGTGCAGAAATACCCCCATCTACTGGCAAGAGGTGACGCTACAGGCTACTTTTGAAAGTGCCAGCATGCTACAGGGAAATTTACTGAGTCATAAAGACTGCACCAAACAGCTCCTTTATCTACAACCCTACTCCCAAAATCCTGAGCCATCCAAACTTTTCCCCAAAGCTCTTCTACTTCTGACCAAAAATTGGGGGATGGAAAAAACAGAGAAGTACAGTTAATTGGTTAAATGTATGCCATATTAAGATAAAAATTGTTTATAAAAATATAAATATATATTTTAATATTTAAAATATTAAGGCTGGGTGCAGTGGCCATGCCTGTAATCCCAGCACTTTGGGAGGCTAGGACAGGCGGATCACTTAAGATCAGGAGTTTGAGAAACAGCCTGGCTAACATGTTGAAACCCTGTCTCTACTAAAAAAATACAAAAAATTAGCCAGGCATGGTGGGTGTATGCCTGTGGTCCCAGCTACTGGGAAGACTGAGGCAGGAGAACTGCTTGAACCAGGGAGACAGAGGTTGCAGTGAGCTGAGACTGCACCATTGCACTCTGTTGCACTCCAGCCTGGGCAACAGAGCAAGACTCCCTCTCAAAAATAAAATATTGAAATACATGAATACTTCATGATATGTTAACACTCCAAAGTATACAAGACATTTATGCCTTTTTTCCCGCTCCCTAGTTAGGATTTCAATCCAAAATGCTTACTTTAAAAGACATATATCATTTAATATATATATTAATCATGATTAATGTCATACGTGCTATAAAACATCATTGGCTTTGATCAACTTCTTTAAAACAAAATCTGTGGTCAAAAATGACAAATGTTTACATAAAACTGTACACCTTGACTTTCCAGCCCTGGCCCCAGACCCTACAGCCACTGAGATGTTGATGCCTAAGAAGAACCGGATTGCCATTTATGAGCTCCTTTTTAAGGAGGGAGTCATGGTGACCAAGAAGGATGTCCACACACCTAAGCACCCGGAGCTGGCAGGCAAGAACGTGCCCAACCTTCATGTCATGAAGGCCATGCAGTCTCTCAAGTCCTGAGGTTACGTGAAGGAACAGTTTGCCTGGAGACATTTCTACTGGTACCTTACCAATGAGGGTATCTCCGTGACTACCTCCATCTGCCCCAGAGATTGTGCCTGCCACCCTACGCTGCAGCCGTCCAGAGACAGGCAGGCCTCGGCCTAAAGGTCTGGAAGGTGAGCGACCTGCAAGACTCACAAGAGGGGAAGCCGACAGAGATACCTAGACGGAGTGGTGTGCCACCTGGTGCCAACAAGAAAGCCGAGGCTGGGGCTGGGTCAGCAACCGAATTCCAGTTTAGAGGCGGATTTGGTCATGGACGTGGTCAGCCACCTCAGTAAAATTGGAGAGGATTACTTTGCATTGAATAAACTTACAGCCAAAAAAACTTAAAAACAACTTTACACCTTGAAAAGTATCTTTCATATACATTATTTTACCATATTCCTAAAATAAATAAGACTGCCTTGTTTTTTTTTCCAGACCATGTCTCGCTATGTTGCCCAGACTAGCCTCATTCTTGTGCTCAAGTGATCCTCCAGTCTCAGCCTCCTAGACAGCTGGGATTACAGGCACACACACCATCACACTGGGGCTTTTTAAATACTTTTTTTCCCCACACCTGGTCTAAACACTGTCATCTTAAACATGTATTTATAACTAAAGGCACAAGCACAGAGAAAATACTGATTCGCTTAGACACACAAAGCTTATAGGTGGCATAACTAGGATATGAACCCAAATTTTCTAACCCCAAATTCTATACTCTCCACAACATTCTGACAGCCTCTCACAAAATTACCAAGTATGGCCAGGCATGGTGACTCACACCGGTAATCCTGGCACTTTGGGAGGCCAAGGCAGGCAGATCACTTGAGTTCAGGAGTTCAAGAGCAGCCTGACAAACATGGTAAAAACCATGTCTCTATTAAAAATACAAAATTAGAGGCCAGACACAGTGGCTCACCCCTGTAATCCCAGCACTTCAGGAGGACGAGGTGGGCGAATCACAAGGTCAGGAGTTCTAGACCAGCCTGGCTAACCACAAGGTCAGGAGTTCTAGACCAGCCTGGCTAACATGGTAAAACCCCATCTCTGCTAAAAATACAAAAATTTAGCTGGGCTTCGTGGCACATGCCTATAATCCTAGCTGCTCAGAAGGCTGAGGCAGGAGAATCACTTGAACCCAGGAAGTGGAGGTTGCAGTGAGCTGAGATCATGTCACTGCATGCCAGCCGGGCGGCAGTGTAAGACTCCATCTCAAAAAAAAAAAAATTGGCCATGTGCAGCGGCAGGCACCTGTAATCCTAGCTACTGGGTAGGCTGTGGCAGAAGAATCACTTGAACCCAGGAAGCAGAGGTTGCAGTGAGCTGAGATCACGCCACCGCACTCCAGACTGGGCAATAGAGTGCTACAGTCTCAAAAAAAAAAAAAAAAAAATTACCAAGTATATCTTACACAGAAAATAATATCTACATTATGGATTTCTGCTTTGTGACAGTACCTAGAAATGCATGGTCATTTTTTAAAAATCTGCTTATATTTTAATAAAACTAAGTTTCTTCCTTTCGCCTTATGGAAAAAATATACACATAAAATAATGCAAGCAAAAACAGGCCAGGTGCATCAATGGCTCAGGCCTGTAATCCCAGTACTTTGGAAGGCCAAGGCAAGGGATCACTTGAGGCCGGGAGTTCAAGACCAGTCTGGGCAACCTAGTGAGGCACCATCTCTACAAAAAATAAGGCCAGGCGCAGTGACTCATGCTTGTAATCCCAGCACTTTGGGAGGCCAAGGCGGGTGGATCACGAGGTCAGGAGATTGAGGTCATCCTGGCTAACACAGTGAAATCCCATCTCTACTAAAAATACAAAAAAGTTAGCCAAGCATGGTGGCATATGCCTGCAGTTCAGGAGGCTGAGGTAGGAAAATCTCTTGAACCCAGGAGGTGGAGGCTGCAGTGAGCCAAGATCATACCACTGCACTACAGCCTGGGCGACAGGGTGTGAATCTGTCTCAAGATAAATAAATAAATAAGCTGCGAGGAGCGGTGGCTCACACCTGGAATCCCAGCACTTTGAGAGGCTGAGGAGGGAGGATCACAAGGTCAGGAGTTCAAGACCGGCCTGGCCAACATAGCGAAACCTCATCTATACTAAAAACACAAAAATTAGCTGGGTGGTAGGGGCCTGGAGTCCCAGCTACTTGGAAGGCTGAGGCAGAAGAACTGCTTGAACCCGGGAGTAGGAGGTTGCAGTGAGCCGAGATCATGCCACAGCACTCCAGCTTGGGCAACACAGCAAAACTGTCTCAAAAAAAAAAAAAAAAAAAAATCAGCTGGGCATGGTGGTACATGTTTGTAGTCCCAGGTATCCAGAAGGCTGATGTGAAAGGATCGTTTGACCCCAGTTTAAGATTGCAGGGAGCTATGATTGTGCCTCTGCATTGCAGCCTGGATGACAGAGACCCTGTCACAAAAATAATAACACAAGCAAAAAAAATAAATATTCATAATCCAACCCACACTTAACACACCAATCAACTTTCTTGTCTATGGTCTTATTTTAGATATGTTTATTCTTTATATCCACCTTTTTCCAAAAATTATTTGAGGGGACTAATAGCTAGTAAATGAGCAAACTTTGTTAAATCATGGTTGTCACAATCCTCATCACATCAGTAGGAGATGAAAAAGACTAATAATTTTAAAATGTAAGGTCTGGCCTGGCGTGGTGGCTCACACCTGTAATCCCAGCACTTTGGGAGGCTGAGGTGGGTAGATCATGAGGTCAGGAGTTTGAGACCAGCCTGGCCAACACGGTGAAATGCCATCTCTACTAAAAACACAAAAAATTAGCCAGGCGTGGTGGCGGGCACCTGAAATTCCAGCTACTCGGGAGGCTGAGGCAAAAGAACTGCTTAAACCCAAGAGGCAGAGGTTATAGTGAGCCAAGATGGCACCACTGTACTCCAGCCTGGGCAACAGAGCAAGACCTTGTCACAAAAATAAATAAATCAATAAATAAAATGTAAGGTCCATAATAGAAATTCTGAACAGAAAACTACAGGGCCCAATCTAGGCTTTTTCTGATTTATTATATCCCCATTATTGGTACCACATAATAAAAATAATGTCTGCCACAGATCAAAAATGATAAATACTTATTGGCTGAACAAATTAAACAATAGCTCCAAAGCATTACAAGATCCTAAATCGAAGACTCAATTTGTTTGAAAGCTGCTTTATTTTAAAGCTATAGTAATCAAGATAGCATAACATTATAAAGAATAAGCTTAAAGGGCAGAATCATAAAGAAAATAGAAAAGAGCACAGAAATAAAATTATATGTATATTATCAACTAATTTTTTTTTTTTTTTTTTTTTTTGAGACAAAGTTTTGCTCTGTTGCCCAGGTTACAGTGCAATGGCACGATCTCGGCTCACTGCAACCTCCACCTCCCAGTTTCAAGCAATTCTCTTGCCTCAGCCTCCTGAATAGCTGGGATTACAGGCGCCCGCCACCACACCCAGTTAATTTTTGTATTTTTAGTAGAGACAGGGTTTCGTCATGTTGGCCAAGCTGGTCTAGAACTCCTGACCTCAAGTGATCTGCCCCCCTCAGCCTCCCAAAGTGCTAGGATTATAGGCATAAGCCACCGCACCCAGCCTGTCAACTGATTTTCTACCAAAGTAACAAGACAATTCAATGGAGGAAACAAAAGTATTTTCACAAATAGTGCTACAGAAATGGAAAATTCATATTAAAAAAAAAATCATGACCCTAAAAATTAACTTGAAAATGTAAGTTAAAATGTATGAGTTAAAATTGTAACTAATGCAGAAGAAAACACAGGAGAAAATCTTTAGAACTCTGTAGAAAAAGACTTAGGACTCAAAAACCATGAAGCACAAAAGAAAAAAACTGATAGGTTTCATCAGCATTCAAAACTTCTTCTCTGTGGGACATCTTTCGTGGGGCAGGGGGAATGACAGTCCAGAAGAAAATATTTGCAAAATATATGTCTCATAGAAGGCTTATATCCAGAATCCATAAAGAAATTTCAAAACTCTGTAAGAAAACAATCCAATTTTAAAACATGAACAAAATATTTGAATATTCTCCAAAGATTATATGGACAATAAATAAGCCCATTAAAATATGCTTAACACTGTAGGTTATCAAGGAAGTAAAAATTAAAGCACAACAAAATATCTGTACCTACCAATTTAGAAAGGCTAAAATCAAAGACAATATCACGTGCTAACTAGGACGGGGAACAACTGAAACTCATACATTGCTGGTAGAAATGCAAAATGGCACAACTTTGAAAAAAAAAATTTTTTGAGACAACCAAAAAAGCGTGCAGCCTTAACCTCCCAGGCCCATTCAATCTTCCCTCAGCTTCTCGAGTAGCTGGTACTACAGGCACAGGCCACAACACCCGACCTGTATTTTTTGTAAAGATGGAGTTTTGCCATGTTGCCCAGCCTGGTCTCAAACTCCCGGGCTCAAGCAATCCGCCCAACAGATTTTTAAAAAGTTAAAATGCATACTTTCTGTATGATGCAACAATCCCACTCATTTACCCAAGGGCAAGAAAAACATGTTCACAAAGAGCCATGTACTCAAATGTTCATAAGCAGCTTTATCCACAATGGCCAAAAACTGGAACAACAAATGTCTGTGGATATTTACAAATGGATAAACAAACTGGTGTACAATGCAATATTCCTCAGGAATGAAAAAGAATGAAGTACTGATACCCAGCATGGGCAGATCTCAAAAGCATTATGCTAAAGTAAAAGAAGCCCTACCCAAAAGATCACAGACTGTATGATTCCATTTATACAAAATTCTAAAAAGGCAAAATTATAGTATCAGAAAACAGATCAGTGGTTGACAAGTTCTAGGTATGGAAGAAGATGACTGGCTACGAAGAGGTAAGAGAAAACTTTTTGGGAAGAAATAGGAAGAGCACTGCATGATTGCAATCATCCATGTGGTGATTCCTACGTAAAAATGGATCATCAACGTTTATTCAAAAATTTAAACTTCATGCATGCTATCAATTTTTGTACAAAACCAAACCAAATTGTCAATCACACTTGATTATGTTTCGATACTTTTTAATACAATACCAAATGTGGTTTTTAAAACAGGTAGTCAATGCCATCAGAAGCTATTCTAAAACAGAGTCTGTCTGAAGCTATTCTTGTTCAGTAGACTGCTCATATTTTTAAAATTTTTCATAAAATAAAAAAAATTTATCACTTTGTTCAACTACTTATATGTCGGGGAGAAATCCAAGAGAAAAGAAAAAATTTAAGTGTTAACATTTAACTATAACAACTACAAAACACTGATACCTAGAAAAGTAGTATCAGCAGGGCATGGTGGCTCACACCTGTAATCCCAGCACTTTGGGAGGCCGAGGTGGGCCGATCACCTGAGGTCGGGAGTTCAAGACTAGCCTGACCAACACAAAGAAACTCTGTTCCTCCTAAAAATACAAAATTAGCCGGGTGTGGTGGCACATGCCTGTAACCCTAGATAGTCAGGAGACTAAGGCAAGAGAATCACTTGAACCAGGGAGGCGGAGGCTATAGTGAGCCAAGACCACACCATTGCACACCAGCCTGGGCAACAAAAGCAAAACTCCGTCTCGAAAAAAAAGAAAAAGAAAACTAGCATCAAATGAAATATTAATAGGCTTAGTGTTTAGCAAAATTGTTTTGTTTTGTTTTTTTAAATAAATATAGAGGCTGGGCACAGTGGCTCACATCTGTAATCCCAACACTTTGGGAGGCCAAGGTGGATGGATCGCCTGAGGTCAGGAGTTCACAATCAGTCTGGCCAACGTGGTGAAACACTGTCTCTACTAAAAATACAAAAATTAGCCAGGCTGGTGGTGGCCCACACTTGTAATCGCAGCTACTCAGAAGGCTGAGGCAGGAGAATCCCTTGAACCTGGGAGGCAGACATTGCAGTGAGCCAAGATGGTGCCATTGTACTCCAGCCTAGGCAAAAAGAGAAATTCAGTCTCAAAAAAAACAAACAAACAAGTAAATAAATAAATAAAGAGATAAGGTCTCACTATGTTGCCCAGGCTGGTCTCAAACTCCTGGCTCAAGTGATACTCCTACCTTAGCCTCCCAAAGTGCTGGGATAACAAGCGTGAGCCACCATGCCCAGTCAAAATTATTCTAATCAAGCAAAAATACATATAACTGCATTCCTAAATAGAAGGAATAACCAGGATTAGAAAATACAACGTAAATCACACAAATATAAATTAGATGAAATTAAATTCAAACACAGGAAGAAAATTATAAAACTATCGTGAGTGATATGGGCCAAACCTTAAATAAACATAAAAGCATAGCATGATCCTGGTTGAGAAAACCAAATAAGCATAGATGCCTCTTTTCCCAAAGTAATGCAATTCTAATAATAATCCCAATGAAATGTCTTTTTTTTTTTTTTTTTGATACAGTTTCACTCTGTCGCCCAGGCTGGAGTGCAGTGGCATGATCTGGGCTCACTGCAACCTCCACCTCCAGGGTTCAAGCAATTCTCATGACTCAGCCTCCCCAGTAACTGAGATTATGGGTATGTGCCACCACGCCCAACTTATTTTTGTATTTTCAGTAGAGACAGGGTTTCACCATGTTGGCCAGGCTGGTTTCGAACTCCTGACCTCAGATGATCCACCCACTTCAGCCTCCCCAAGGTTCTAGGATTACAGGCATGAGCTACATGCCCGGCCCCAATGAAATTTCTTATTAAACTTAGCAAGTTTCATATTTATGTGGAAGAAAAAAAATAACGATAGCAATAAAAAAAAAAAAAATTGGGAGGCCAAGGCGGACAGATCACTTGAGGTCAGGATTCAAGACCAACCTTGTCAACATGGTGAAACCTGGCCTCTAGCCAAAAAAAAAAAAAAAAACAAAAAAATGAGCTGGCAGTGGTGACATGTGCCTGTAATCCCAGCTACTAGGGAGGCTAAGGCAAGAGAATCACTTGAACCCAAGAGGCGGGGGCTGTAGTGAGCCAAGATCACGCCACTGTACATCAGCCTGGGTGACAGAGCAAGACTCCATCTCTTAAAAAAAACTGGCCTAATGAGAACATTAAATTATAAAGCTACAATAATGAAAACAGTATAACACTGAACCAGAGATAGATCTGACTCTTCTTAAATTAACATAACTGAAAATATTCTACATCACTGTGGAAAGGAAGAATTGTTTAATAAATAATGATGAGATGGCTAAACAGCAATTGAAGGGGGAACAGTTTATTAAACCATTTTCAAAAAACACTAAATATACTTATTCATCAAACTTCTTGAAGAAAAAAAGGCCCTCCAACTATAGAATAGGAAAAACAAGAGTTGGATTTTTATTCCTAAGATAACACATTTCTACATGTCCAAAAAATGCCCAATATTAAAAGACGAATAATTCACCATGGAAATGTTTTTAGCAAATATGACAACAGATTAATATATTTTTAAGTTCCAGGAAGATGAATTAGAAAAACACTAAGGTTCTAACATAACTAGGACAAGGCCAAATGAGTCAATGAAAATAAATATGATTAGTAAACAGACAGGAAAATATTCTGCTTCATGAATGTTTAAATGGCATATGCCATGAAATTAGCAAAAAATTTAAAAAGCAATTAGCTAATTATTATAACAGAATAGTAAAAAGGGACATATTTATTTACTGCTGTTCTAAATAGGCCCAACTCTTTTAAGAAGCAGCTCAAAGGAAAAATTAACCACAAAGCCTTAAAAATATCCACACACTTGAACTCAGTAACACTATTTTTACAGAAGCATCCTAAAAAGTAAAATGTTAAAAAAAGAAAAACAAAAATC
Source organism: Cebus imitator (assembly GCF_001604975.1). Lineage (NCBI taxonomy): Eukaryota > Metazoa > Chordata > Mammalia > Primates > Cebidae > Cebus > Cebus imitator. Next base: position 70,783 of record NW_016107965.1, on the reverse strand, counting down.
AAAGTTACCTATACCAAGATGTTTACAGCAATTATTTGTAATTTTTAAAAATTGGAAATAAATGTTCAAACAAGAAAAAAATCTGAACAATGGTTGCTGTCAAATCTTCTTGACCAGTTATCCTAAAACCAATCTTCACGGCTCCCATTCCAGTCCATCCTCCATATTGCTCCCTGATTGTGTCTAAACAGCAAATATATCAAAGCTTAAAATCCTCCAATGGTTCCCACCACCTTAAAAAAAATACTACTAAAATATAACAGCTTGGCAAACTATAACAAGGTCCTAACTGGGTTGGGTCCCTATCTAGAGCCTCATCTCTTGCCACTCATACCCAGTGCATTAACCATAAAGAACACATGCAACTATTCAGAACTATTTATTCTCCAGCATTCATTAAATGTCAAAAAGGTCCTAATCCATGCTCAACAAGGATCCTGACTTCATGAAACTTAAGGCATTGGAACAAGAAATGCCTATCAGTGGGTTAGGTCTGATACCAGAAGAGTTTCTTGGAGTCACAAAGGACAGTTCAAGTTCAATTCAGGTCAGGGAAAGTTCTAAGGATAAGAGTAATCCTTGAGTTGAGGCTTAAAAGATGGGCAAGTATTGCTAGGGGCAAGAGCAATTCCAAATGAAGATAATTTATCAATTTTGTTTTTCCACACAAATTCTAATAAACTTGTAATAAGCTTTCCAGACAACTTTGGTTGTGACATGTACTTCTCCTACTTTCAGTTTCTCCTACCACTTAGAGCTACTATAAAAATTAAAAGTGGGTCATGCGCAGTGGCTCACACCTGTAATCCCAGTACTTTGGGAGGCCAAGGCAGGCGGATCACGAGGTCAGTAGTTTGAGACTAGCCTGGCCAATATGGTGAAACCTCATCTCTACTAAAAATACAAAAATTAGCCAGGTGTGGTAGCACACCCCTATAGTCCCAGCTACTCGATAGGCTGAAGCTGAAGAATCACTTGAACCCGGGAGGCAGAGGTTGCAGTGAGCCGAGATCACACCACTGCACTCCAGCCCAGCCTGGGCGACAGAGCCGAGACTTCACCTCAAAAAAAAAAAAAAAAACAGAAAAGAGAAAATTAAAAATGATAATAAATATGAACTTAACACAGCATCTGACACTTAAGCTTTCAATACATGTCAATCATATAGAAACATGTAACAATGCTGATTACAACAGCTTATTTCAAGGGTCCAACATTGTTAGACAAAGAAAGAAGCAGTAAACCAAAATGAAGGCAAAGAGAAAACTAGTAAGAACAAAGTTAAATGACCTATCACTATTTAGCCAGGGTGAAATACTTCTTTCAACATGCCTTAATGATATCCTCACATTACATATTGCAACAAAACAATAATTTATATTCATAATTATATTGAATCATAAAGTTCTACTAAGTATGGTCTATTTGAAAAGAGGAGGACAATATATATTACATCTTTAAGACTCTCATCAAAAAAGGCTAAAATAGGCCAGGCATGGTGGCTCACACCTGTAACGCCACCACTTTGGAAGGCCGAGGCAGGAGGATCTCCTAAGCGCAGAAGTTCAACACCAGCCTGGGCGACATGGAGAAACGCCATCTCTACCAAAAATACAAAA